>NW_026057578.1:72275004-72432277 GCF_023721935.1 Panthera uncia
CTTATGCTTTGGCTCTCTCCCTCTCTAACCTCTTTTTTTTTTTTTTTTCTTCCCCTCCCCCATGGACTTCTGTTAAGTTTCTCAGGATCCACATAAGAGTGAAAACATATGGTAGCTGTCTTTCTCTGTATGACTTATTTCACTTAGCATAACACTCTCCAGCTCCATCCACGTTGCTACAAAAGGCCATATTTCATTCTTTCTCATTGCCACGTAGTATTCCATTGTGTATATAAACCATAATTTCTTTATCCATTCATCAGTTGATGGACATTTAGGCTCTTTCCATAATTTGGCTATTGTTGAGAATGCTGCTATGAACATTGGGGTACAAGTGCCCCTATGCATCAGCACTCCTGTATCTCTTGGGTAAATTCCTAGCAGTACATTGCTGGGTCATAGGGTAGGTCTACTTTTAATTTTTTGAGGAACCTCCACACTGTTTTCCAGAGCGGCTGCACCAGTTTGCATTCCCACCAACAGTGAAAGAGGGTTCCCGTTTTTCCACATCCTCTCCCGCATCTACAGTCTCCTGATTTGTTCATTTAGCCACTCTGAATGGCATGAAGTGATATCTGAGTGTGGTTTTGATTTGTATTTCCCTGACGAGGAGCAACATTGAGCATCTTTTCATGTGCCTGTTGGCCATCGGGATGTCTTCTTTAGAGAAGTGTCTATTCATGTTTTCTGCCCATTTCTTCACTGGATCATTTGTTTTTCGGGTGTGGAGTTTGGTGAGGTCTTTACAGATTTTGGATACTAGCCCACAAAGAGCATGTTAATATAAAAATTACAATTGCCAGTCTTCTTCCTTCCTTACTGTTAAATTTTTCTTTAATTATAACACTGTTATAATTAGCTATTTATTTCCCAGCTTTCCACTTTAATTCAAAATACTCATTTCTACCTCTAGTGGTAATCAAAAGACCATTAACCTTATATATTTAAAAAAAAAAAAAGGAAATAATTTCCTTCTCAACTTTAGTTATTTTCACTATATTCTATTTTATCCACCCATTAGCATGGTCTAACCCTGGCCCTAAATCACCATTCAGAATTGCAACTTTCAAAATCTCAAACTCTGAAAATCCCCTATTCCATCTCTTCTCACCTTCTCCTAATCCTACTCATCTTTCATCCTGTTGCAACCTCTCTAATCTATCAGCCTCCTCCTGATGACACTTGCTTTCCTCCTTCACTTTAATGCTCACACTCTATTAATTTCAACTATCCACCTGGATAGCCAACCCTACATCTACATTATAGATTCCCAAATCTGAGAAAACTCTACAGATCTTTTTGTTAGTTTCTGAGCAGCTAAGCATTATTGGGTAAGTTATTCAACCACACTGATTGGCTCCACTATAAATCTGTGGTTTCCAAATCTCAAATAAGCCATCAACCTCACATGACAATACATCTTTATGCAAGACAATTCACCTTTAACGGACTCCCTTTGTGATCTCCTCCCAGGAGTCTTGTGAATTTTCCTACTTTTCCTCAAACTTCCAGCCTTTTAATGTTACGGTTTCCTAGGATCTATCATCAGTTCCCGTCTGTATTTTTTCTGACACCCATGTCCTTAGATTCTGATATCTCTATCTCTATTCTAGACCTTTTCCCTGAGCACCACCAGACCTATGTATATCTATCCGCCCACAAGATACTTCTCATTGTTCACCAGACCCTCCAAAATAAACTCAGTACTTATTTTCTATACTTCCCCTCCCCTCAAATTTTCATCCTCTTGTAATGTCTTACTTTACTAAGGGCACTACCATCTGCTCTTTACCCAAGTAAAAAGTGTGGCAGTCATCCCAGACTCATGCCTTTCTCATTCTTTGTATCAAATCAGTAACCAAGTCCCATCACTTTCATACTGTCTCTCTTCTATATCACTTCTACATAAATGCTGTTACTATCTCTATTCTTGCCTCCATAAGCACCAAATTTAATCCTTCTAAAATGCAAATGCTATCTGTTTCAATTCCTTTCATGATTTCAATAGCCTATATTACTGTTTTTCAAGCTGGAGTACAGTAGTGACACCTTTTTAAAAAACAAAATTATCAAGAATCTCTGAGCATTATCCTATCGATATATATCCTAAGAGTCCATGGACCCTGTATGAGAAAGTGACTTAAGAAACTAGTCTTATTCTATGAAAAAAAAATCAATTGTGAATTATCACTGCAAAAGAATTTCTTGTTTTTATTACCTCTTGAAAAAAATTTGAATTAATGAAATTAAAACACAAAATTAAATTTCCTAAATTACCACAGACCCCCCCAAGAATATCTGTGGACCTAGCTTAAGAAACACTAGTTATGATGGTTAATTTTATGTATCAACTTGGGTGGACCACAGTGCCCAGTATTTGGTCAAATATTGTTCTGGATGTTTCTTTCAATATGATTAACACATAAATCAATGGACTTTGAGTAAAGCAGATTACCCTCCGTGTGAGTGGACCTCATCCAGTCATTTGAAGGTGTTACTGGAACAAAGGCTGACCTCCTTGTAGCAAGCTCCCTTTGAACTCAATGCAATTCTTCCCTGAGTTTCCAACCCGCCTACCAGCCCGCCAGCCTGCCCCATCAGCTTTTAAACTAGCTAAACCTCCACAATCTCATGAGCCAATTCCTTAAAATAAATCTCTGTATACACACACACACACACACACACACACACACACACAGCCCTTGGTAGCCCTATTTCTCCAAAAAGAATGTGAAGTAACACATATCTCCACAGGAAAAAAATCCAACCTTCTTAACACGGTATCTAAGGACAGTCTCCCAAACCCCACCTCTTCAAACTCATCTCCTATGTGCAAGAAGCATACAATCTCTGCTTCAGCTGTACAATACAACCTATAGTTATTTGAGTCTACTATCTTTAGTCATATCTTCATGCCTCTTTTTATGCCATTTGCCTCCTACTCCAACTGTTTATGATTCGTATTTACCGAATTGGTCCTATTCAACTTTCATGTCCTAGTTCAAATTCTCCCTCTTCTAAGTGAATAATCACATCTCTCTTTGTGCCAACATTATTTCAAGAACATAATTCTACCATATAGCACATGTATCACACTGCAATTTATCTACATGTTGTTCTCCTTACTAGTGAGGAAAGACCGTATCTTATTCAGCATCATATCCCCAGTATCTAGCAGATAGTTTATCATATAGTGAGTGCTCGGGAACTGCTCACTGAATAAACTGACCTTTAAGGAAACTATCTCTTCAGCCTTCTAATTCACTGAGTACTGTATTTTAGATCCTGACAAAACAGATCTCAGCCTTGAGTGCCACTCTGGCCCTCCTCAGGCCATGCCCCTCACCACTGAGCAAGCAACCCATGGAAGCAAGAGGATATACCCATACATAGATGACACTGCAGTTACCTAGAACTCTGGAAATTCTTGCCCAAATACCTCTAACCCAATTACAGGGCCTGCACAGGACTCTTTCCTAGGTCTGTCCTGAGGATGGACTATACAGATGTATGTATCACTGGGTCAAGGAGAGCTGTTTGGAAGAGCATGGGTCTTAGGCATGCCTACAGGATGCCCACAGGTATGCACATGAGACCTCTCTGTGGGGCTAGACAGAGCTAGGGATGTGGGGAGGAGGAGGTTGAGCTCCACTACACTCTGATAAGAAACTGAGTTTTTGAATTCTAAATTCCATAAATTCTAAATTTGAATCTTTCAAGTCATCATGAAGGTATATTTTTCAGGTATACCTACTTTTCATGATAAAAGATCAGAACATAGTCAAAAATTTCTTAGTCTGGTTTATAACCTTTAAATATTTAGGCCTATCGTGGTAAATGAATACTTGCCCTGAGTCTCACAAATGTCAGAATAAACTTGATGAGTTTCATCAACCTAGTTTTATTAATTATTGAACTAGCAAAATAGAGCTAAGATAGAATAGGAATAAAATCATGAAGAAAGAGAATACAGACATACCACATCTTATTGTGCTTCACTTTACTGCACGTTGTAGATAATTATGTTTTTCACAAATTGAAGGTTTATGACGGTTAATCAAGTCTGTTGGTGCCATTTTGCCATTTTTTTTCCAATAGCATTTGCTTACTTTGTGTCCCTGTGCCACATTTTAGTAATTCTTGCAATATTTCAAACTTTTGATTCAATATTATTGTATTTATGATGGTGTGATCTTTGATGTTGGTATTGAAAATGTTCAGGGGTGCCACAAACCACACCCAAGTATACTAGTCAACAAATGTGTGTGTTTTGACTGCTCCACCAACCAGCCTGATCCAGGAATTAAACATAACTCTCAAGGCAGTTTCTTCCTCTATACCACACCACCTTTCTAAAAGTAGCTAGCTTAGTGATTACAAAATTGAATATTAGGTATCTTTTAATATCAATTAAATCTCAATTATTTTTAAATATTGAAAATTTCTGCCTATAGTGGTACCAATCTATGTCACAAATCCTAAAAGAAGGTCAACTGCTGTTCTGAAAGAGTATAGTTAAGAACTGATGTTTCCTGTGGGCACCTGGCTAGCTCAGTCAGTTGAGCATGAGATTCTTAATCTTGGCATCATGAGTTCAAGCCCCATGTTGGGTGGAGACATTACTTAAAAAAATAAATAAGTGGAGTGCCTGAGTGGCTCAGTCGGTTAAGCATTTGACTCTTGACTTCAGCTCAGGTCATGGTCTCATGTTTCTTGAGTTCGAGCCTCACATTGGGCTCTGTGCTGACAGTGCAGAGGCTGCTTAGGATTCTCTCTCTCTCTCTCTCTCTCTCTCCTTCCCTTCCCCTGCTCTCTCTCTCAAAAAATAAACTAAAAAAATTTTATATATTTTTTTAATGTTTATTTATTTTTTGAGAGAGAGACAAAGACAGAGCATGAGTGGGGGAAGAGCAGGGAGAGAGGGGGACACAGAATCCAAAGCAGACTCCAGGCTCAGAGCTGTCAGCACAGAGCCTGACATGGGGCTCGAACCCACAAACCGTGAGATCATGACCTGAGCTGAAGTCAGATGCTTAACCAACTAAGCCACCCAGGCACCCCTAAAAAAATTTTTTTGAATAAATAAATTTTAAAAAATAAAAATAAGAATTGTTCCTTTTTGAGTTTCCCATATTAATACACATTACAGAAAAAATTTTCAGTTTAAAAATTTAAAAATACTCCCATATATAGCAACTAGTTTCTGTTCTCTAGGTTCTCATCGCTTTTTGTAGCTTAACTAGATATGGCTCATACAGCAAATCAGACAATGACTATGGACTGCTCTTAAAGACATCAGTCCAATACAAGGCTGTGGACAAAAATCCCAATATTTGGACATGATCAGTAACATTATCGGAAACCAAACTGAAGTCACTGTATATTCTAATACCATTCAAAAGCATGGACTATGACTTGTTCTTACAAAGTCAACTCAAGCAAGACATAACATAGGTGGGGAAAATATTCAATAAAGGTAATTAAATAATGGAACAGAGAAAGAACAAAAGGAGAAATAGAAGACAAACTAAAAAGTAAAGCAAATTAAATTCTACAATACTAGAGTTTTCAAAATTTTTTAAATTAATAAAATTATAAAATGTTTCATTTATTCCTTAACATTTAATGAAAACTTATACCAAATCTATGCTAGGTACTGGTGATACATAACAAAAACTTCTAGCCTCTAAATGCTAACTATCTAGTTGCTGCAGCACTTTTAACAATTTGGTAAAGATAGATATTAGATGATAGGGGAGAGAGCAATTAACTCTGCCAAGGGACTTCAGAGGGTATTAAAGAATGAGTTAAAATTTGCTAGGCAAAAAAAAGGGAAAGGGCAGTGTAGGGAAAAATGATTATTATGATAATAGGAATAAAGCAAAGATCAATAGCTAACAATACCTGAATCTTGCTATATGCCAAGCATTGTACACAAATTATCCTATTTGATTCTCATAACTCTGTGATTCTTTTTATCCTGTTTATAAATGAAGAAATTGAGACGTAACTTTCTAAAGATTTTATATCTACATAGATGTGATACCAATAGGAATTATATAAAACTAAGCTGTGAATGATCATTTGTTTGAAGAAACATAAAAAAGCAGGTTTGGCCTACTACACGACAATACTAATGACAGCAACAAGCACTGGGAATACAGTGGTCAACAAAACAGAAAATAGATACTATCTGTACATTATTAGAGATTAAGTCTACTCCAGGAAGGAAACACTATCTTTCATCTCACAGATGTAGGAACTGAGATTTGGAAATTTAAGTAAATTGTTTAGGTCATAAACTAGTATGTAGCATAGTGAGAATTAAACCTTGTCTGACTCAAAGCCCAAATTCATCCTACTTTACCACATAACCTTGCTATTATTCATTTATTCAACAGTAGTATATCAAGTACCTACTGTATGTTAAGCATATGCTAGAAATAAAGATGAAAGAGATAGTAGATGGTTTCAAGAAATTCACAGGTTAGTGGAGTCAAACATACCAAAAACTGCAATACAATGAGATAAATGCTATCAGACAAGAGTCCTATATAAGTACGTGTGATCACAGATTGAGAAGACAACTTGAAGAGGGGCAAGCCCAAAAGTAAGACCAGTCAGGGCTCCCACATTAATCCAAAAGTCAGGGACACATCTAAGAAAAATTTGGGAGGTAAATCACAAAACTTAGTAATAAGACAGCAACTATGACTGTATCATAAGTGTGTTTTTAAAAAAGCAACAAACAAAAACAAAACTAAACAAAAACTATGAGGCCCAATGAGAAAACCTGAGATGATCACACCAAAATTCAGAGTCAATGCCATACTTGGTAAGAAACCCATATATATATTTTAAAATATTTATTCATTTTTTGAGAGAGAGGGACAAGAGTGTGAGCAGGGGAGGAGCAGATAGAGAGAGAGAGACACAGAAGCCAAAGCAGGCTCCAGTCTATGAGCTGTCAGCACACAGCCTGACGTGGGGCTCGAACCCACGAACTGCAAGATCATGACCTGAGCCAAAGTCGGAGACTTAACCGAGTCACCTAGGTGCCCTGAAACTCATGTATTTTATAAGTCACTTTAGGGTCATTATAAAGTTAGCACAACCTACTTTTGAATCTTATTTTTCTTTTTTTTTAATTGAAGTATAATTAACATACTTATTAGTTTCTGGTATACAGTATAATGATTCAACAACCCTATACATTATTCAGTGCTCATCAATGTAAGTGTACTCTTTCTTGATACCCTTTATCTATTTCATCGTCCCCAATCGACCTCTCCATACTTTCGAATCTTAAACACTCAAAGAACTAAGAAACACTTCTCAGTCAACTTCCTCTATTAGATAAATGACTTCTGCTAGGTATATTTTATGAAGGTGCTTCTCAGGAAATACTTAAGGAGAATCTGCATGACCACGTGTCATAATTAAATGACATAATTAAAAAATTAATTTTATATTAAAAATGATTTTCATAGTAGAGGACTCCTAAAGTTCCTTCAAGTTCAAGATTCTAAAAGAAGAAAAGCCAGAACAAGTATATAGTAACTGTCAGGTATTTCAAGTATAGATCTCTATCATTATCTAATGGGGCTGAATCATTTTTCTGACACCATTAATAATTTTCTCCATACTTAAAACCCTTATACATATCTTCAAATGCTTAGGTAATATAAATAGCATACTTTTAAACTTTAGAATTATGAAATTCACAACCATGTCATAAATTCCTCAAAATTTCATAGCAAGTAATATGCAAAATGGGTTATGGAACTGCATGACATCTCAAACAAGAAAATGATTATTTCTAGTGTAACCAAACCCTCTATGTGGTAACCAGAAGTGAGAAATAAAGATTTCATTTGGCTGAAATTCAAAAATGCCCTGCAGCATACAGAAGAGCTGGCCCATCATTCCTGATCTCTAAAGAGCTTCCCCTTCCCCATTAAACAAGACTGATGCCATGTCACAAGCTCTTACAGAGATTCTTTGATTCAAGGAACTACTCAGTGAAATCCAGGATTTATCTCTGAATGCAGCGAATCCCAAGTCAGTGAACAGACTCCAAAATTATAAGGCAGAGTTGGTAAACAGGCATGAAGAAAATGTAAACAAAGTCCAAAATGGCAAATCCAAAGTCACTAATATTCTCACTTTTAATAAAGACTGTAGATGAAAAAAATATATATACCATAAGCTTTCTATAACAAAATTCTATGTCAAACTGAAAGCAGGAATAGCAAGGCTGCCAGGCCAAAAGTGTAATTATAAGTATATAAACAGATTTCCACTTTGGCCAAGATGGAATGTCAGGAACCAAATTACTCCCCTGCTTGAAAAAACTAGAAAAAGAAGGACAAAATATATTGTGTTTTTCAAGGCAATGGACATGAAAAAGCAAAGGACAATAGATCCCTGATAGATGGGAAACATACAAGATGAGTCCTACCATTGCCCCAACTTAATACCTTGAAAGGGTTCCTAGACCATAGAACAGGGATGGGGAACCCCGACAGAGCAATTACCTCCCTGAATTGAGGAGACAGAACTTAATCTAGAGACAACAAGGTGACTGTCATATACAAGGTAGAGTACATAAGAGTAGAAAAGTTCACAGAAAAACCCAGAGATCTGCAGAAGGTATCCCTCAAGTCTTCAGCTGAGTACTTATTAGCATATACATGTGAGGAAACTACCCAAGAACAGTGGGGGGGTCAGGGGGTGGGTACGGATAAGAGGGAATACCACCCAGAGCTCACACAGGTCCAGAAATAGCTCCTGTTCCTACCATCGAGGGTACTCAGAAGGGTTTTGCCAATAGAGTAACAAAGTAGTACTGCCTGATAAAACTTAAAAGCGGGACCTGAGAGATCAAACTGTTTCCAAGTAATTTAATGTATCCCAGAAGAAAGTTCAAGAATATGTAATGAAAAACAAAAATATCCAGCACCCCACAAGGTAAAATTCCAAATGTCTATCATCCAATCAAAAATTACCAGGCATGCAAAAGCAAAGAAATGCAATCCTTTATGAGGAGAAAAATCGATCAAAACCAATCCAGAAATGATACAGATAGAATTTGTAGAAATAAATATTAATCCAGTTATAACTGTACTCTATATATTCAAGTGGCTAGAGAAAAGACAAAGCATGAAAGCTATACACATGTGAGATACAAAAAGAACTCTATTTCTAGAATAGAATCATAATGTCTGAAATGAAAAAGAAGCTGTATGGAATTAACAGCAAATTAAACATTACAGAAGAAAAGATTAATGAAGTTGAAGACATAGCAAAATTATCCAAAATGAAACACAGAAGACTGAAAAAACATGAACACAACATCAGTGAACATCAAATAGCCTGATTTACATGTAATTGGGACTTCCAAAAGGGGAAGTGGGGGCAAGAATACACACACACACACACACACACACACTTATATATTCTAATACAAATATTTATTTCTAAAAATAAAAAACAGCCAAAAATTTTCTGAATTTGTTAAGAACCGCACACCCACAGATCCAAGAAGCTCAACAAACTCCAAGCAAAACAAACATGAAGAAAAATAGTTTCATTTTAGAAAGGGTTCTCACTCACAAATTCTGTAAACAAATTTAATCTAGAGATGACTTAGACTAAGGCTACCTTTTAGGTTAACTTACTGGGTACAGTTCAACTGATAATTTAATACAGTACATTAAATCAAACATTAACTCGAATAAAGTACTTAACAGAAATCTTAATGATTTTAAAATTAGCAAAATACAGCTTTAAAAACAATGCATATTTTGTTGCCCTATTAGGTAAATAATTAATTAAAATACATTTATCTTATTTAAGCAAATTATTTTTTAAAAAGCTAAAGCCTACTTCTTCCTTTCTTTCTAATTTTCTTTCCCTTTAATTTATATAGGTCATTCAGAACAGAATTAGGACACTGAAAAAACTTTTAAAGAAACTGAGAGGTGGAACTGAAAACAGAAGTAGATTTGAGGTTTGGAATGGAGCTAGTCCTCTCCCCGCACCCCCCCCCAAAAACAACCTGGCAACCACTATTTTGAAACACCATTACTTTCAAAATATACATATATATTTTTAAATATAAAGTTGCACTCAATTCCACTCAAAGTGGAAACAAGTGTCTGTTTTTAGTACCTTGGCTAACTATTCAGGGCTCAAAAAAATCTAAATATTTTTTGGAAAAAGAATCATTCAAATAAAAAACATTGAAGTGGAAATCTAAAGGTGTCTGGCTGGCTCACTCAGTAGAGGATGAAACTCTTAATCTCAGGGTCATGAGTTTAAGCCCCACGTTGGGCATGAAACCTACTTTAAAAATAATTAAATAAAAAAGTAAATTTAAAAAAAGTGGAAAACCAAAGTATTTTCCTATTTTGTAAATACACCTATTTTTTTTAGGGTTCAGCATACAAATTCAAAATTCTCCATCTAAAAACAAGAGAGGGAACAAGTTCTGAGTATCTACTGTAATGGCTACCGTTCCTGTCATGTGTGTTCCCTAAAATAGAAGTCAATTTAATTATTCTACCCTTTTGCTTATGAAATAGTGAGATATTTCAAAGATAAAAAAATAGTTCCACTGGCAGAGCTGCCAAAAATATATTTACTGTCCATGGAAATAATTGTCTACATTCCTTTTTCCTTTCTTAAGAAAAAAATATACACACATTTAGTGCCTATACAAATAAAACACCTATGGAATAACATAGTAGTACAATGCTTCTCTGTAGGATCAATACATACATGAAAAACAACACACAAATCTCTTTGAGCACACAGACTACCAATATCTCTGGGCACACAGACTGAGAAGTTACACTGGAACATTTATGATTTTGACTTCTACCTCTTCTTTTATTTAAAAAATCTAAAAAGAAACATAATTTCCTACAAAATACAGAAATGACACTTCATGTGATTATTCACAGTGGACTTATTCCTTAGTAACAATTATTTATTAATAATGCAGTAAACTCCCACATACATAAAAGGTTAAGAATGCTTTGAAATTGAAGGTTCCAAACTACGCTTGTAATCAGATTCTATTCAAGACAGATTAGGCTAAATACACATTATTTTGAACACAACAATAACATTCAGAGTTTGATAACCTATGCTGATGTACTTAGAAAGCCTACACTGATGTACTTAGCTTGAATGCTACAATACCTATAATGATAAAAATGGTTTTTATTTCACTAATCTACCAATACGATTTGGATATTCAACTCCCATCTTAAAAGTACTTCTCTACTGAATACAAACCCAAGTATCATAAACATAAAAGACAAAGATTTGCCTACTAAAATCATTATCTAGTTGTCATCAAGATGTCAGTTACCCGCATTTCAAAACTAGCTTTAAAAATACTTTAAAATGATCCCCCCAATATTAATCTAACAATTCACATAATAATCTAATCAGACTTGAGTTACTGTACCCATTTAAATTACTTGCCACAGCAACAGTTCTCACCAATCAGAACTGTTATTTGAAATTCTTTTTTTTGAAATCTGTTATTACTTCACCAGTTTCAAAATCTCAGCCACTTATTTTTAGATACAAGGGTTAATAAGACATTTCTGCATCTAATACACATAACTTCACAGTAAAGGCTTTATTCCCCCTTAGGAAACTATTCCCATATTCTCTTTTCTCTATTTACCAATTAGAGGACACAACGTGATTTGGATTTCAACACTTAAAGACAGTAAGTGACAATATACGGTTTGCAGAATGAAAAATTAAAGTTTCACAATTTTAATAGGCGTAATTACTAGACTGTGATAAATGGGCTGGGCAGGTAAGATTATCACTCCTTTCAAGGTCCAATTCTTAAACCACCTGAATTCTTCTGGCCAAAGCAATTAGGAGCTTAAAACGTAAAATCTCTAAGTTTACAGTATGCCCTTTTTCAAAGAAAACAAGTTACCCTAGGAAAGAAAAGAACACTTACATTTGGAGCATGACCTGGTTCAAGAATACCCCATCAACCAAAGCCACATATTCATCCAGGTTGGTCCCATTTCCTGCAGCCAGAGGTCCAAACGTTTTAACCTAGAACGGAATGATCGTCAGGACACGAACGCCCATCTCCCTTCTCTGCAGCCACAAATAATGCAGCAAAAGATACAATAAATAACACCCTACTCACCCAAGTGACCAAGGGGCTGGTCATAAACTGCTCCAGGAGGGGAGTAAAAATTTCGTTCTCCATTTTACAGATAATGTATTTGAAAAAGGGAACTACCACAAAAATACGCCTAGGGAATTGATCACTAAACGTTGAAGAAGTAAGTAGAAATCAGTGAAAGTCCATTTTGGCACAGGAAGAAAATCCCATCGTGGAGGGGAGAAAAACTCTCCCTCCTCAAAAAACACCCCAGAGGGGAACAAGCCGAAATCCCGAGAAGCGGCTTCGACAGCAGCCACGAGCGGCAGCTTGCGCTGGAAATGTCTGTACCGGGCGAGGAGGGGCAGAGAAAAGGCATCTGGAGGAGGAGGAAGGGAAAGGGGGCTGGAGCAGCAAGACAAAAAGCCCGTCAAGGTTGCCCAGCTCCTGGAGGAGCCAGACCAGCGAAGCTGCCCGCAATGAATTAATCCCAACGTGGGCTAAATGAAATACCACGTTAGATAGTATGTTGAGGGTTCCGAGCGGCCACCAGGCTCGACCTCCGCGTCCCGCTCAACACGTTCCACCCACCAGTGGGCATGGAGCCGCTACGACCCGCGGAGCCTCGCCTGCCCGCAGCCCCTCACCAACGACAGGCAGGGCTCGCCCCTTCCCCCCGAACAGACACCATCCCTCCGCCGACCTCAAGCCTCGCTTCCAGCCCCCTTCCCCTCCCGGGGGGTGGGGGCTTGAATGTGTGTCCCTAACCCCCCAGTTTCCTCAGCCCCGTAGCCTTTTCAGCGCGCCTCTGGGAAGCCCTGGCACAAAATCACCACCGCGCTCCAGCCTCCTCCACCGCCCTCTCTGGAGGAGCCGGAGTAACGGCCTCAGAACCGCAGTGCCGCATCACACCCCGCTCCACGCCGCCCAACCAGTGCCGTGAACCCTCCGTCAAAGGGAGAGCGCTTCTCCCTCCGCGCCCATATCCTTCCGCCGACTCTCCGCCCCTCCCGCGCCGCAGCCTCTGGATTGTGGGAGAAGAAAACCGCTGCATGAGCGCGCTCCCGAACGAGCGCGCCCCCGGGGACGGCCCCGCCGCCGCCCAGATTTTGGCGGCGGGCGCAGGCGTGGACGCGCGCTCCATGCAGCTGCTGCGGTGGCCGGCCCTAGCTCGCGCCCAGGACTGTTGCCAGGGCGTGGGGGGCGGGGATGGGGAAGGCAGAGGAAGGGGTCTGTCTGCTTGGTCGCTCATGCTTAATTATGGTTTATTTCCTCCCCGAGTGCCTTCTTTGATGTGTGAAGGAGAGGGAACGAAATCCTTCTCTTTTAGACATGAGGGATGCAGACAGCCTTTTTCGGACAGTTTGATTTGATCTGTTCAGCGTGCTTTTGCCCGCAAAGAGTAGAAAAAATGCAGCAAATAGCAAAGGAGGGACTTGAGCCTCAAACTTGGTTTTATTTTTTCTTCTTCTCCTTTTAAAAATCCAGTCCACTAAAGCATGAATGCTTTTCAAAGTTGCAAGTGAATGTAGTAGGATTTTAAATAACCAAAGCCATCTTTCAACACGTTGGTTTTCCCTGATGGGAGCAAACGTGGTTCAGACAATGTTGTTTGACTATTTGGCCATTGAAAAAAAATCTAAACAAAATCAAGAACTACTAAAAGGAAACATTTGGAAATCATCCAAGTTGGGTGACAAACAGATTACATACTTGTCATAAATCTCTATGCGATGCACGACTGGAATCATCAAAGTAATTTTAACAGTTGCCCAGCAAAATCCCTCATTTTGAAGGAACATAAAAATCTTTTCCCTGGTACAAAATGGGCATGTAAAACAATTTTTTTGAGAAAATAAAGATAGTATTACAGTTTTGCTGTGTGTGTTGTTTACATAAATCTACTTTGAATACTTACCTGATATTTTAAAAAGTAGCAGGAAAAATGTTTTATAACACTAAGTTATGATACAGAAAATTTTCTTGATTAGGTGAGAGCCTGGGCTCTAGAGTCTTCCTGTCTGCTTCAAATCCAGGCTCTGATACTTACCAGTTGCGTGAGCCTCGGCAAGTAAGTGAAACTCTCTCTGCTTTACTCTCTTCAAAGCGGGACTAATAATAGCGTTAAATTAAATGGCAACCTATAGTGAGTGCTCCATAAATATTATTGATGTTTTCATCATTATTTCCCCCAAATGAAGGATATTTAGGAAAAAAACTTGAAATGTAACCTTCCTACTTTAGTTACAGGAGAAAGGATCTTGCTGTGGAGACCAGAGAAATGCCCTTCCAAAATTGTCTTAATTAAAAGGAGGTTGCATTGATGTGGCACTTTGCATGTTGTGTACACAGTAGAATCTCGCATTACCTGACCAGTACGCAGCTTTGGGTCATACTGATTGCTAGCAATCTTTTCCTTCTGCTCTTGATTTTTTCTTTCTTTTTTCTTTAAATGTTTATTTTTGAGAAAGCACACGCGCATGAGAGAGGGGCAGAAAGGGAGACAGCGAATCCCAAGCAGGCCCTGCTCTGTCAGTGCAGAGTTTGATGCGAGCCTCTAACCCACAAACTGTGAGATCATTACCTGAGAGGAAATCAAGAGCCAGATGCTCAACCAACTGAGCCCCCCAGGCACCCCTTGATGACTGTTTCTTAATCATAATCCTTTGTTTGGAAATGCAGACCAAAAGAGAGCTGACATCAAGAAGAAAGCATGGCTTTCAGAGCAGCCCAAAGCTTGACTTGCCCACTTTTCTTCGTAATCCCTCAGAAGGTCAACCAAACAACATGGAAGTATTCATGCCTTATACTGTTTATCTTCAGACAGACCCACCTGCTTCACTCATAAATGAAAAACTCATAGTATTAACACAAAGTACAATAAGTTAGGGGCATTTTGGACAGATATAGATAGCATTGTGTATCCAGTTTAGTGGATAGCTAGCCCTCAGAAATCTGGATTCCCCTCTACAGCCAAAAGGCCCCAGATGCTTCCTGGTCTATCTTTAGCTTTTACACACACACACACACACACACACACACACACACACTCAACAAAGAAACATGAGGAGTTAATTGTAAAAACAGAAAGCTTTAGACCAGACTGAGGTCTGGAGTAACTTATTTGAAAACCTACCAATTCACAATTCTCTAGCTCAACAGCAACCTTAGAAATGCTTTATAATATCTCAAGAGTACAATCAGGAAACTTCTTTGTCTGGCACAAAAGGGATTGTACATTATACACAATTTAATAGTCCTTGAATTGCAACATCCTGTAAGATAAAATCCAAAAGTTTCCTCCTAACCTCCTTTCACTTAGGAAGAGATTACTCAAGATTCCTTCCAGGTATTTTTGTCTTGTACTTGGTAGTCATTTATTTGTCTTGAATTCATTCTTTCTTAGAATATTGAATCCAACAGGAAAGGACTTTGGAAAAATCATACCCATCTGACTAGGGTCTAAGTTATTTGCTCTGCTCTCTTCCAATCAAAAGTTAAATGTTTGGGGGGCGACTGGGTGGCTCAGTGGGTTAAGCGTCCGACTTCGGCTCAGGTCATGATCTCACGGTCCGTGAGTTCAAGCCCCGCGTCAGGCTCTGTGCTGACCGCTCAGAGCCTGGAGCCTGTTTCGGATTCTGTGTCTCCCTCTCTCTCTGCCCCTCCCCCGTTCATGCTCTGTCTCTCTCTGTCTCAAAAATAAATAAACGTTAAAAAAATTAAAAAAAAAAAAAGTTAAATGTTTGGAATGGACCATGATCCCATTTAGGAATCACTGGAGAAAGATTCTTCCCTGAATTTTGTAATTGAGGCTTCCCCCGCAGATTGCACATATATAATACTACCTGTATACCAAAAGTACCCACATTTACATCTGTCTTGACCTACTATGGGAACTGATAGACTCACTGCAAACCGGGTTCCTGGGTGGCACATATTTATAAAACTAATCACATCCATAGGCTAGTATAATAAAAATAACACAGAGGCACCTGGGTGGCTGAGTCAGTTGAGCATCTCACTCTTGGTTTCAGCTCAGGTCAAGCCCCAAATCAGGCTCTGCGGTTACAGTGGCAGAGCCTGCTTGGGATTCTCTCTCCCTTCTCTCTGCCCCTCCCCCACTCACCCTCAGTGCGCATGCGTGGCGCGCGCTCTCTCTCTCTCTCTCTCTCTCTCTCTCTCTCTCTCCCTCTCCCTCTCAAAATAAATAAATAGGAGTGCCTGGGTAGCTCAGTCAGTTAAGCATCAGATTCTTGATTTCTGCTCAGGTCATGATCTCACAGTTCATGAGTTTGAGCCCTGCACTGGGCTCTGAGCTGGGCTCTGGGCTGACACTGAGGAGCCTGCTTGGGTTTCTCTCCTTCTCTCTCTCTGCCCCTCCCCTGCTCACGCTATCTCTCTCTCTCAAAATAAAATTTAAAAATAAATAATTAAATAATAAACTTTAAAAAATAACACAAACACAATAGTAGAATGGCACCATTTTTCATAATGGCCAAAAAAATGGAAGCAGCCCAAATGTCCATCAACTGATAAATGTATGAAATGTATTATATCCATACAACAGAATATTTTGGCATTAAAAAAGAATGAAATAGTGACGTAGGCTACAGCATGGATAAACCTTGAAAACATTATGCTAAGTTAAAGAAACCAGTCACAGAATACCACATATTGTATGATTTCATTAATATAAAATGTCCAGAAGAGACCAATCTGTATAGACAAAAAGTAGATTAGTGGTTGCCTAGATCTGGGGCAGTTGGGAGGAAATGGGGTTAGAGGCTTAAGGATGCAGTGTTTCTTTTTGAGAAAATGAAAATATTCTTAAGTTGTGATAGATGCACAGTTCTGTGAATATACTAAAAATCATTGAATTGGATATCTTACATTGATGAATTGTCAATTAATTTTCCAAAAAAAAAAGCTGTTTTTTTTAAAAAAGAATGGCACCATTACTTCATGAATATTTAAAAAGAAATGCCATCAAAACTCCATTCTCTCATACAGTTTTCAATAAGGTCTTTAAGTCCTCTGGAACTAATGAATAAGATTTTAAACTCACTTGAGAACATAGAAGGCATACGTTTTACTTTTCTAGTTTTAAGACAAATATTATACAACGAGAGAGAAAGAGAAGAGGATTAGGTACGTGGTTTAACTTTTCTGAGCATCAGTTTCCTCAACTGTGAAGTGGGCATACTGTTTTCAGTTTTTACTGGGCATCTGCTTAGACACTGGACTTGCTCTGTCCCATATGTCAACTGCACAGAAGGAAGGAAACTTGAAAAGAGATGACAGGGCAGAGAGAGGGGTCCTCCTCTCAGCCCACTTTCAATGGTTCCTCTCAAATGCCCTGATGCTGTGTTGCAAACAAAGTGAACTATCACAAATTCACCACTATATTCTATGCTATCACACCCATCTGGAATGTTCTTTTCTGCCTCCTCACCAGGTCAACTCCTATTTGTCCTTCAGGATTCAAGTGCCACTCTGTGAAGCATTCATTCCTCTTCCTCGGGTCGAGTTGACCACTTCCTCTTTTGTGCCTTGCATAGTATCTAACCACTCTTTATTTCTGTAACTTGCTTTCTGTAATGGCACGTATTTGCTGATGTGCTCTTCTGAGAAGATGGGGAACTCTAGGAGAGTGACATTTTATTTTTATTTATTTATTTTTTATTTTATTTTATTTATTTTTTTTTTAAATATGAAATTTACTGTCAAATTGGTTTCCATACAACACCCAGTGCTCATCCCAAAAGGTGCCCTCCTCAATACCCATCACCCACCCTGCCCTCCCTCCCACTCTGCCCTCCCTCCCACCCCCCATCAACCCTCAGTTTGTTCTCAGTTTTTAACAGTCTCTTATGCTTTGGCTCAAGGAGAGTGACATTTTAAAATTCATCCTTATGTCCCTGGCATTTAGGACAGTGCCTTGCTATTTTGGGCACCTTCTATCAATGTGTCAAAGAGTCTTCTTTCAACCATGGTGACGACTTTAAATTCCTAACAACTGGCAAGAGCTCATAGCAGAGCAACTTCTGAGAAAGACTATTCTAATTAACTTAATGACCTGAAGGAGGCATAAGCTGGTGATTACTGCTTGCCAGTGAATTTAAAGAACTAAAAAGACATTGAGATCATAAAATAAATGGCTTTCGAGATAAGTTTTTCCCAAGTCTATATAGTTTTTTTTTTTTTTGAGAGAAAAGCTTAGGAGAATATGTAAACATCATATATTCTTTCATTTCTCAGCATCATATAATGGTATTTATCCTTTTCAGCACCCAAATTGTTTTTCACTTGTTATCATTTTGATGCAAATCTTCTAGAAAGTTGTCATAATTGTCTAAGCTTTATTGGACAGCATATCCTGAAGAGAAATTGACCTTTTATTAATCACATATGTCCTCATAATTGACCTAAATGATTGTGTTGTGCTTCCAATATAATTACGCATTCACGGGCTCTTGAGAAGTGCATGAATGTTTGACCTACATTCACAGGCCCAAGACAACTATGTTTTGAGTTTTTAATTTTACATTGAATAGCTTTCCTGTTTTCTCTCTTGGCTTTTGGTTTTTGTTGCTGACAAGACCTCTACTGATAGTCCCCATTCTAATTTGCTGCTTCTCGTTTTCTGTTGTGCAGGGAATTCACAGATTGTTAAAACGGGCTAGAAGAATTAATAAGTTTTGAGCGAGAACTTAATGGGCTCTCTTATGACTAAAGTGCATGAATTTGTGATATGCCTAAAAGTGTCTCTCGGTGTAATGTTTTTGCTTACTTTCATTCTCTTGGTCTTATTTAGGTGAGGTGGTGCTACCCTATTCCTTTAACTAGTTTGCTGTGATAGGACATGAAATAATCTTGTAAATTAACGGTTACTTACCAGGTATTTCCAGGGTGTGATTGTCCTATCATGTGATCAGTTCCTCATGTTTGCTTGGTTCCTCCTTTAATTCCTTAATCCCATGCAGTAGGTGGTGACTCATTCCTATTTCCAATGCTGCTGATGGAAAGTTACTAAGCAAATGGAAATCTGATTACTGGAGAAAATCACAAGTATAGAAAAGGACAAATTTTATAAAATGGATCTTTAAAAAAATTGTTTTTAACATTTATTCATCTTTGAGAGACAGAGCATGAGTGGGGAAGGGGCAGAGAGAGGGAGACACAGAATCCAAAGCAGGCTCCAGGCTCTGAGCTGTCAGCACAGAGCCGGACACGGGGCTCGAACTCACGAACTGTGAGATCATGACCTGAGCCAAAGTCGGATATTCAACCGACAGAACCACCCAGGTGCCCCAAAATGGATCTTTAAAAGGTAAAAAAACCATTCTCTTATTCTGACTGTAAGCCTATTCCCAACCTCTACTTTCTACCCATTTACACCCTAGAGACAGGCATCAGCAATACCTATTAAAACCTAGATAAAACAGAACCTAGCCAGAGCACCTGGCCGGCTCAGTCAGAGGAGCATGAGACTCTTCATCTTGGGGTCGTAAGTTTGACCCCCACATTGGGTGCAGAGATTACTTAAAAAAGTAAAATCTCAGGGGCACCTGGGTGGCTCAGTCGGTTAAGCGTCTGACTTTGGATCAGGTCATGATCTCATGGTGCGTGAAATCGAACCCCACATTGGGCTCTGTGCTGACAACTCAGAGCCTGGACCCTGCTTAGGATTCTGTGTCTCACTCTCTCTGGCCCTCCCATGCTCATGCTCTCTCTTTTTCTTTCTCTCTAAAAAAATATATCAACATTAAAATAAATAAAATCTTTAAAAAAAAACAGAACCTAGCCTATGTCAAAATAAATGATGGTTCATTAATAAAATAGACTCATTCCATGTGGCAGGGACTACCCTCACAGTAAAGACCATGGAAATATAATTGACAAATTACATACCATAACATGAAAGCTTAAGACCTTCTAATAAAGAAAATATGAACTGGTTATTCTCAAGTATAATAATACCATTTTTAGAGCATCATTTGAATATGCCACATGGCATTCCCTTCAAGGTAAATCAGGAAGTGGGTTTCTACATAAAACACTGGTGCTTTTAGGCTACTAAAAATAAGTGTGGGCTAAAACAATTAAATGCTTCTAATCGTAGAAAAACTGTAGATTTGTTCTCATACAAAATAATGCAAATTAAAATTGATAATAACCATTATAAATAAGGAAATTTGAAGACATTTTATTTCCTTCTATTGAATGAAAATATGAAGATCTATAAAAAATGTATACACTGATATATGAGATGATGTATTTGATGTTCTGCTGTTGAAAGTTAAAATTCACATTAAACTTAACAAATTGTTTAATGTAAATGTTTTTTATTTCCTAATTTTCAATCAATATGTGTCAGTTGGATGTTTTATTTAAATAGTAGCTTGAGAAGAATTCTCAGATTCAATTTTATTTTGCAGATTTCATAATTTAAATACCTGTTTTTGGTTTCTTAAACTAAAATTGCAATATAAAATATCCAGTTGCATGGAACTAAACATTTTTGTTTTGTTTTGTTTTGTTTTTTAAGTTTATTACCTGTTGGGATGAGCACTGGGTGTCATATGGAAACCAATTTGTCAATAAATTTCATATTAAAAAAATAATAAATAAAGTTTATTTATTTATTTTGAGAGAGACAGAGAGCAGGGGAAGGACAGAGAGAGAGGGACAGAGAATCCCAAGCAGGCTCCATGCTGTCAACATAGAGCCCAGTGCAGGAACTGATCTCACCAACCGTAAGATCATGACCTGAGCTGATATCAAGAATTAGACACTCAACCAACTGAGCCACACAGGCACCCCTAAACATGTTTCATATTTTAAAAATTACCTTATTTTCTCATTATGAAAATAATACATTTCATTGGCATGTTTGGAAAAATCAGTGATATAAAGAAAAAAACAAATAAAAAATCAAACCCATAATTCTACCACTCAGAGATTAATATATCATTGCATTTATTTCACATTATTTTTAAAAACCTTACCACTCTCACAACACCATTAGAAAATATAACAGTGATCAAAATTTGAATATGTCTCTCAGCTTAAATTAATTCATGATCCTGAGATCAAGAGTCACATGCTCTACCAACTGAACCAGCAAGCACTTCTTCAAATGCATTTTTAATAAAGATATTCATCATATGTTAAATATGTAGAACTGCCAGCTTACCAATTTTTATTTATGTATTTTTAAAAATTTGTTTATTTGGGGGAGAGTGCAAGCAGGGAGGGGCAGAGAGAGGGGAACAGAAGATCCAAAGCAGGCTCTGCGCTGACAGTCTGACAGCCTGACAGCAGCAAGCCCGATGTAGGGCTCAAACTCGCAAAACGTGAGATCATGACCTGAGCCAAAATCCGTCACTCAACCGAATGAGTTGAGCCACCGAGGTGCCCCCAGTTTACTGATTTTTAAAACATCAAACCTCAAATTCCCACAACCATATCTAAAACTTGGCTAATACATCTTGCAAAAGAATAAAAATGTATTCTCTGAGTTTAGAATAAAACTGAGGTTATGAGTTCTATATTTGTCAGAGCATTCTCACTTTCTTGATTCATGAATCAATATTTATTGAGCTATCATATGTGTGAGATAGCATATGGAGCAGACAAGACACAGAAAAGATTGTATCTAAATGAGGCCAAAAGAAATAAAATGGCAAATATATCATTCAATAGGTTAGTTCTAGAGGGGGGCAGACTTTTTCTGTAAAAGGTCAGATAGTAAATATTTTAGGCTTCGTGGGCCATAAGGTCTCCGTTGCAACTAACCACTTTCATGGTAGCATAAAGCAGTCATAGATTGTGTGTAAAGAAATAGGTGTTGCTGTGTTGTAGAAAAGCTTTATTTACAAAAAAACAGTGGGTCAGATTTGGCCCCTAGACTATTGCTTGTCAACCTCTCAACTAGTATTCACTGTATTTACACTGGATACAAAACAAAACAAAAAACAGGATTGAATTCTTTTCCAGTCAATTAATTAACTTTATGAACAATTAAATTGACTATCCAAGTGTATTGTATAATTATGTTCTGGAAGTGCAGAAGAGTTGGTCTTCAAGTTGCTTGGAAATGGAATTCCATTATTCTGGTGCATCAGATATAGTTCAAATTGCTTTCAATCTCTCGTGTTACCATTGAAAACCTTTCCCCAGATATAAAATTATTTGGGGAGGGGGTGGAATTCTCTTGAGTTCCAGCAGGAAACAGGGGGTACTCCGGAAGTGCCTAACTAAACAGAAGTTAGAAAAAGGGTAACTTAGGTGTGGGATGTTAAGTGAACCAACAGAGGCTGGTAAAGCACCCAAAGATGAGCAGTAGCAGGCATCTGCTTCACCCCTGGGCCTGAAGGGGCAAGAGGAGGACACTGTTATCAGAATCCTGGAAGACCATACATAGTCTTGTAAGAGGAGCCACCGGATAGGAGCTGTGTCCACAGAGAATGGGGCCACTGCCATCATCATGATGCAGAAGAAAAAACTAGGAAAGAATATCCCAATCTCTCTGTCCTTCTCACTCATATTGCCAGCCAGTGCCCCCCACTGCTGAATACCATGAGAAGCAGAGAGCAAGAGAACCCAGATGATGCAGTCCACGGAGGTCAGCCTCCTGGTACAGAGAAAGAGAGATTGAAACTAAAGGCCCCAAAAGAAAACTATCTAGCACAGAGCTGCATGTGAAAAATGAGGAGAACACCTAGCACTATTTTTACAGATCCTTTCATGGCCATACAAGATGGCAATTCTTTTCAAACTAGAAGCTTAAATCTTTGGTGGAATGCCATGATGAAACAGAGGGAGCTGATAAGTGTGTTAAAAATAAAATGCCATAAAATTTGTGGCTTATAGCTTGACATATATGGTCCATTAATGCGAGGTATAAACCAAATCTTTTTTTTTTAACTGACAGATATATAGCATCAGAGCCCTGCAGTGTCTTGCACACAGTAGGTGTTCTATATTAGTTGAATGAATAAATTTGTGAAAATAATTAATTTTTCATAACTTTCATTTAAATAACTTGATTTGTAAGTAGAAGGAAATATAATTTATTAAAAGATATTATTTTAAAAGAAAATAACAAAACTGGGGTAAACAAAACCAAGGGGTACTTGATTCTCTTATCTGTGTCCTCTACTCAACAGAAACTGGAAGCACTGCATACAAACCAACCTTCACTAAACCCATTCATCAACGTTTATTTAGAATGTATTCCTATTTCAGGGGCACCTGGGTGGCTCAGTCAGTTAAGCGACCCACTCTTGCTTTTGGCTCAGGTCATGATCTCACAGTTGGTGAGATGGAGCCCTTGGTGGGGCTGTGCGTTGACAGCACAGAACCTGCTTGGGATTCTCTCTCTCCTTCTCTCTCTGCTCTTCCCCTGTTCTCTCTCTCTCTTCTCAAGATAAAAAAACATTTAAAAATTTTTTAAAAATAATGTATTTCTACTTGAAATCCTTATTCATCATTTTGTTTAATAAAAGTAAAATGGATAACAAATCAGAATTAGGACCTTTACTTCTATTTGATAAAGTTCAATTAGCATCTTCCAAAATCATTGTGAAATAAACATAGTGGTCATGGTACTGGCTGCAATAATGTTAGTAGGTAATGTCAGCTACATCTTCTATATTTCACAATACATTAATCATGTGAAAACTTTGAGTCTTAATTAGGAAGATATTGTATGTTAATGTCACCTTTCATAAACTCATGCCCAGCTTCTGTGGAAATTTACTAGCATAAGTCTAAAAAAACAGATTTCCAAGTCCTGCATTGGGTATATTTTGATTCCAGACGGTTTTAGATCTCACCCCTCTTCTTTTTAATTTAAGATATGGCAATAGTATGTCAATTATATTACAGCTACAAATAATTTTTGAGTTTTGGTAATTCTGAATTAGTTACCCAGGTATTTCTGCCTTTTATATTTTCTCTCTCTCTCTTTTTTACTATGGCCCTATCTAACTCATACTTGAATTTTTTTTTTATTTAACAAGGGTCATAAGAACAATGGCCATATTTTTCCTGTAGCACAATGTGAAAGCACTTTTCTTTTACTCATTTTGCAAGGGCATATCAAATTACATGGAATTGGCAAAAGTCAACATGATTTTGTGAAGAGCAAGTCCTGCCAAACTAATTTCTTTTCTTTTCTTTTCTTTTTTAACCAACTGCAGAACCTGACAGATGGTATAGTAATGATTACCTCTACAAAACATCATCTGTGTCTACTTACTGGCATATATATCATGTGTTTTTAAACATAATGTGGTGCTCAAGTCTGAGGTGGAATCACGAAAGGAATGCTTCCTCTCCCCTCATTGCCTCTTAAATGCTGACCTCAGCATAAAGGCGTAAATGAGACTGGAGTTGGTTATTGAGTGCGCCAAGTACATACACATTGTAGATCATCCGTTGTCTCCAGAGAAGCAGGAAAGTGGAATTCTACCTGTCCTAGAAATCAAGTGACTTGGTGCTACCAGGATGTCTCACAGTGTAAATAACATAATATCCCTGTACTTCTGCATTAAAGGATCCCCTCTTGACAACTACTACAAAAAAATCTGGCCACTGAGAAGAGGCGAAGAAATTAAAATTCACCAAAAAATTCCTGCATATTTCAAAAATAACCTTTTAGTAACACTTGATGCTTTCTGAACTTGTGAGAAGCACCATTCACATGCTGCAATGTCAATATTAAATTTTATCTGATGTGTTTTTTTTCAATGAGAACTTCCTGCTTAGTTCCTTTTCTTTTGTCCGTTCAGTGAATATGCATTTTGAATATTTATTATGCACCCGGCACTAGGGATATAAAAATGCATAAGATGTTTCCTTATGACACATGTACCTTTATGGACATCAGAGTCAGCTAGGAAATACAGACCAACGTTATTCTAAAATACTGCAATGCATGATATGTGCTATTTACAGGAAGATTTGATGGAAAATCAATAAAGCCTTCACAGAGAAGTGACTTGTAGCTAGGCCTTGAATGAAAAGTTGACATTCAATGGGGAGAAGAGGTTCAGGGAATTTGAGGTGGGAAAATGATAGAAGCAGTGCATCAAAATACAAAAGAGCATGATGTGTTTGGGGAGCCATGAATAGCTTCCTGTGGCTAAACTATACTTTCCCAGGGGTGGAGAATGGTGGGAAATGAAAGTTGAATTCATATTGTAAGAAAGTGAAATATCATACTAAAGAACTGGCCTTTATCTTATAGGCAATAGGTTCAAGTGAAGCTTAAAAAAAAAAATCAAGCGAATGAGATCAGATTTCTCCTTCAAGAAGAAAATTCTAGCAGCGCCATAGTGGGTAGTTGGAAAGAGGTGAGACTGTAGGCAGAGAAACCAGACAGGAGTTCCTCCTACTAAAGTTTTATAGATTCAGCTTATGCTGCTTTTGTTTGTTGCAAGTTTAATAGTGACTTTCTTGAACTTTGTTGGTAGACAGGAGATTATGAACACTATCACCAGTCCAGCAACTTGTTCATGTTGCCCTCTATTGGCAGAAAAGAAAGGAAATTACTGTCTAGGACATTATCTCATACTTCATTAGCTGACAATATTTCAATTTCTATTGCAACTGTGTGCCAGTAACGGTGCCAAGAGTAGAGGATACAAAAAAGAATCTCAAGAAACTCATAATATAAGAATAAAAATAAAATTAAAATACCATTAATGTAGTGCTCCCAATTCATAAGTAATACTAATATGTGTCATACAAAATATAAACACAGCCAATTCACATCTGTGTATTGAATACATCTCAATATAGTCAGTATTAACCACACTAACAAAAACTATAACTTATATTTATGTAAGTTAACTTGTAAGAATATGTCTTCATTGCAGGAAAATCTGACACTAAAGATAAATACAAAAAAGATAAAAAAGAGAAAGGAAAACAATTGGAAAAAAATTCCACTCACAATCTCATCTACCTAGATGCTTTCAAATTGTCATACTCGCACACTCACACACACACACACAAAATAATATCATAGGCAATATATATTATTCTTTTTCCCCACTTAACAATACAGACATTACATGCAATTTTATATACATACATGTATTTGTACATATACATATACATGTATACATATATAGAACACATAATCTACAATATACATACAATTCCTGCTTAACAATAAACCTATATTTGCATGTCAATAGAAAAGCTTTTAGAATATAATTCATATGAGATGGAAACAAATTAAAATTTTTCCAGGTTTTACAGATATTAACATATAACATATGTAAGTTTAAGGTGCACAATGTGATGATCTGATACACATATATATTGCAAAGTGATTACCACAATAAGGTTAGATAGCACCTCCCTCCCCTCATATAATTACCATTCTTTTCTATGTGGTGATAAAGTTTAAGATCTACTCTCTTAAAACTTATGAGTATATAATAAAGTATTGTTGATTATAGTCACCATTCTGTATGTTAGATCCCCAGAGCTTATTCATCCTATAGCTGTATCCATCTCTCCATTTCCTGCACTCCCCAATCATTGGTAACCACCATTCTATTCTCTAATTCCAAAAGATGTTTAGATTTCACATGTAAGTAAGAACATATAGTATTCGTCTTTTTCTGACTTATTTTGCTTAGCACAATGCCCCCAAGGTCCATCCATGTCGTCACAAAGGGCAGGATTTCTGTCTTTTTTTATGGCTTAATAATGTTCCATTGTTCAACATTTGTCTGTAGTCAATGGACACTTAGGTTGTTTCCAAGTCTTGACTATTGTAAATAATGCTACCATGAACATGGCAGTACAGGTATCTCTTCATGATCCTGATTTCCTTTCCTTCGGATACATACCCAGAAGTGGCATTACTAGATCATATAGTAGTTTTATCTTCAATTTTTTGAGGAACCTCTACAATGGTTTCCATAGTGACTGTACTAATTTACATTCCCACCAGTGGTGCTCAAGTGTTCCAATTGTTCCACTTCCTTGCCAACACTTGTTACGTATATATTTTAGACATTAGCTCCTCATCAGATATATGGTTTGCAAATATTTTCTCCCATTCTGTAGGTTGCCTTCGCATTTTGCAGATAGTTTCTTTGGCTGTGCAGAAGCTTTTTAGTCTGCGTAGTCCCACTTCTTTATTTTTGCTTTTGTTGTTTGCACTTTAGATGTCATATCCAAACAATCATTGCCAAAACCAAAGTCCAGGAACTTTTTCCTTATGTTTTCTTCCTCTAGCTTTACAGTTTTAGGTATTAAATTTAAGTTTTTAATCTATTTCAAGTTAATTTTTGTCAGTGGTGTAAGACAGAGGCCCAGTTTCTTTTTTTTTTTTTATGTGAATATCCAGTTTTCCTAAAACCCTTTATTGAAGACACTATCTTTGCCCATTGAGGATTCTTGGTTCTTTTGTCAAATATTAGTTGAGTGCTTATGTGTGCATTTATTTCTGAGGTCTGCCCTGTGTTCCATATTTCTATGTGCCCATTCTTATGCCAGTGACATACTGTTTTGGTTACTATAGCTTTGTGATAAAGCTTAAAATTAGGTATTGTGATGCCTCTACCTTTGTTATTTTTTCTTAAGATTGCTTTGGCTATTTAGGGTCTTCTGTGGTTTGATATAAATTTTAAGATTATTTTTTCTATTTCTATGAAAACTTCCAGTGGAATTTTTACAGGGATTGCAATGAATCTGTAGATCACTTTGGGTAATATGCACATCCTAACAATAGTAATTCTTTTTTTAAAGATTTTATTTTTAAGTAATCTCCGTACCCAACGTGGGGCTCAAACCCACAACCCCAAGATCAAGAGTCACATGCTCTACTGACTGAGCCAGCCAGGCATCCCAATAGTAATTCTTCTAATCCATGAACATGAGATGTCTTTAAATTTGTTTGTCTTCCTCAATTTCTTTCATCAATGTCTTACAGTTTTAAGTGTACAGATATTTCACCTTTTTGTTACATTTATTCCTAAATATTTTATTGTCTTTGATGCTATTGTAAATGGGATTATTTTCTTAATTTCTGTTCCAGATTATCTTTGTTAGTTTATAAAAATGTAACAGATTTTTGTATGCTGATTTTGTATATTGCAACTTTACTAACTTTATTTAGTAGTTCTAAAATGGTTTTGATGGGCTTTCTATATATGGGATTATGTCATCTGCAAATAGACAGTTTTACTTCTTCCTTTCTGTTTTGGATGTCTTTTATTTCTTTTTCTTGCTTAATTGCTCTGGCTAGGACTTCCAGTATTATGTTGAATAAGAGTGATGAGAGTGGGCAGCTTTGTCTTGCTCCTGATCTTAGAGAAAAAGCTTTTACACCATTGAGTATGATGTTTATTCTGGCTTATCATACCTGGCTTTCATTATGTTGAAGTATGTTCTTTCTATACCCAATTTTTAAAGAGTTTTTATCATGAAAGGATACTGGATTCGTGAGATGCATTAGCTGCATTTATTTAGATAATTTTTTAAAGATTTTATTATTTTTAAGTAATCTCTTCTCTACACCTAACATGGGGCTTGAACCCACAACCCTGAGATCAACAGTCATATACTCCATCACCTGAGCCAGGCAGGTGCCCTGAGATCACATTTTTTAAAATCTTTCATTCTATTAAAGTGGTGAATCACATTTATTTATTTGCATACATTGAGCCATTCTTGCATCCCAGTGAGAAATCTCACTTGGTCATGGTCCATGACCCTTGTAATTTTTATAAAAATTGTTATTGTGCTAAAATGTGAATAACATAAAATTTACCATTTTAATCATTTTAAAGTGTACAGTTCAGGGGCATTAAGTACATTGACATTGTTGTGCAAACATCACTACTATACATCTCCAGAACTTTTTCATCATTCCAAACTAAAACCCATTATATAATAGCTCCGTTCTCTCCCCCTGACCCCAACCATGGGAACTGTTATAGTTTCTGTCTCTATGTAGTTGACTAATCTAAGTACCTCATATAAATGGAATCATACAACATCTGTCCTTTTGCTCTGGTGTATTTCACTTAACATAATGTCTTCAAAGTTTATTCATGTTGTAGCATGTATCAGAATTATGTATCAGGGGAATGAAACTTGGCTCCATTGTCTCAATCTGAGACAAACTCTAAGGTATAACTAACATCCCAGAGTTCCCCTGTGGGACAGGCTGAAACTACCCTCAGTGAGACTTTGCCTAAAGTCGTACCTTTGGCTGGCTTCTTCCCTTTCCGTATTCTGCTTCTCATACTCCCATATTCTTTCCTTCTAGGGAGCACTTTCTCAATAAATCACTTGCACTAGAATCCTCATCTCAGGGATCTTCTTCCAGGGAACTCAACATAAGATATCAAGAGACAACTCATACCCAGAATACTAAAAAGAAGTCCTTCAAAAAGAATAGAAAAATGTAAACTATCTAATAGGAAAAGGGTAAAAGACTTGAATAGATACTTCATAAAACAGCATATCCAGATGGTCAATAAATATATGAAAAGGTACCTCACTTTGTTGATCATCAGGGAGATGCAAATGGAAATCATTGTGGTATACCACTATTACCCACCTGAAAAGCTAAAATGAAATTACCAAGCATTGGTGAGGATATGAAGCAAACACAGTTCTCATAGTGCTGGTGGGAATGTAAACAGATATTTTGGAAAATTGGTTAGGAGCATAGACTAAAGCCAAATATGCATACTCTATAATACAGTAATTCCACTCCTAAGTAAATATCCAACAGATACATGTGTCTGTGTGTCCCAAAGGCATGTTCAAGGCAAGGAATGCTCAAGGCAGCACTATTTGAAATAGCCCCTAACTGGGAACTACACAGATGCCGACTAACAGTTAAACGGGTAAATAAATAGAATACTATACACCAACAAGAATGAATGATCTACACAGAGCGATATAGATGATTCTCACGATATAACTTGAAAGGAGCCAGATAAAAATGAGTGCATATTGTAAAGAACTAATCTTTAGTCTTAGAAGTAGGATAGTGGTTACTTACCATAGGGGATGGGAATAGTAACAGGAAAGAAGCACAAGGCAGGCTTTTGAGGTACTAATAATGTTCTGTTTCTTGAACTGGTTACCGGTTACCTTGTGAGTACAATTTGTGAAAATTCGTTGAGCTGTATACTTTGATATATGCTTATAATTTGATATGTGGAAATTTGTGTAAAAAGCTTTTTTAAAAAATGTATGTAATTTAAAAGTAACTCCTTTTAGAGGCACCTGGGTGGCCTAGTTGGCTGAGCATCCAACTCTTGATTTCAGCTCAGGTCATGACCCCAGGGTCGTGATCAAGCTGTGCATTGGGGTCCATGCTGATCGTAGAGCCTGCTTAAGATTCTCTCTCTCTCTCTCTCTCTCTCTCTCTCTCTCTCTCATTCTGTCTTACATGTGTGCGTGCTCTCTCTCTCCTTCTGCCCCTCCCCCCCATTGCTTGTGCTCTCTCTGTAAAGTAAATTTTTCAAAGTAACTCCTCTTAGAATAATTGAATTAACTATTGCACAGCAGCCTAAAGGCATATTATACAGTTATAAAAGAGAAGAGGAAGATCTCTATGAACCTGTAGGGATTGATTTCAAAATAAAATTTTAAGTGTAAAAAAGCAGAGTGAAAAAGAGCATTTACCTTCATGTAAGAAAAATAGGAAAATAAAATACATCTGTATCTGTTTATTTGTGGAAGAAGGAGAAAGAGGAGGAGGGACAGAAAAGGAAAAGAAAGGAAGCAGAAGGGGAGCGAGAGGAAGGGAAGGGAAGAGAAAGGAAGGGGGGCATGGAGGAAGAATAAACCAGAAACCAATGAGGTTGATTACCTACAGGGAGTGGGTGGGAGCAAAGTAGAAATGATGGAGGAGGAGTAGGAACAGGGTAGAAGGATTGAGAGGGTACTGATACTTTTGGAGGTTAACTTCCTTGTATAGCTCTGACTTTTAGAACCATGTTAATATTTTACACACTCAAAAAATAAATAATTTAAATCAACCAGGATATGAGAGGCATACAAATAATATGGAATACAAATGGAATACAAATAGTAACAAATGAAACCAACTTTATTACAAATGAATAACCTAATCATACTGAAAGAGCTAAGAGAGACAAAAACTCACCCAGGAAACTCTAGACTTCAATATTTTGACTATATATTCTAAGATAGTGTTTGACACATTAAGGCCTATAGACCATATCCAGTCCACTGCCTATTTTTGCAAATTAAGTTTCATTAGACTCAGCCATGCTTATGCATTTATATGTTGTCTATAGCTGCTTTTGCACTATAACTGCAGTTAAGTAGTTGCAACAGAAAGCGTACGACACCCAAAGCTGAAAATATTTACCATCTGGCAAAAAAGTTTGCACACCTATTCACTAAGGCTAAAAAGAAAGAGAACTATGCATGAATATTGTACTGTAGTTAATAAACTTGTTTTTTAGAAGGGAATGAGCTACAAATTCTGTAACTACTTTATGTCTATTATGGGATTAAGCCAATAAGTTAATATACTGTGAATATTGAGAGCAAGATTTTATGTAGTAATGATGTCAAGTGATTCTGATTTAATGGATTATTTTAATGAAATCTTTAAGGGAATTTCTTTTTCTCTTATCTTTTAGCATGGAACATTTCAAACATAGAGAAATTAGTATAATAAACCCATGATGTAGCTTCAATAGTTAACACTATTTTGCTGATCTTCTGTTATCTATTTATACCCCTACCTCCGTTTTTTCTGGTTTTGGCTGGTGTCTTTTAAAGCAAATCTTAAACATGTCATTTCACCATAAAAATACTGCCCAGTATCCATCTTTAACTTATAAACTGTAGCTTTTTACAGGAACTTTTCAAATCTTTGAAAATGATAGTTAAATGATCTGAGTGATTAATCAATAAAAATTTTAAAAATAAGACAATATAGGAAAACTTGACCCTCCAGGTAATAAAAATGTATAATATTTTAAAGCTACAATAATTAAGACTAGGTATTTGGCCAGAAATGGAAGAATAGGGGATAGGAAAGAAACAATTTCATATGCTATTTAATAGGTGTAAATTGGTGCAATTTTTCTGGAATGCATTTTGGCCAAATGAATTAAAAGCCTTAAAATGTATACTCTTTTATGCTAAGTGAAATAAGTCACTCAGAGAAAAACAAATACCATATGATTTCACTTATATGTGGAATTTAAGAAAAAAACAAGTGAACAAAGAAAGAGAGACAAAACAAAAAACAGACTCTTAACTATAAAGAACAAGCTGATGATTCCCAGAGGGGAGGTAGGTGGGGGGATGGGTGAAATAGGTGTAGCTGATTAAGAGTACACATATCTTGATGAGCACTGACTAATATATGGAACTATTGAATCACTCTTGTACACCTGAAATTAATATAACACTGTGATAACTATACTAGAATTAAAATTTTAAAATGACTCTACAAAGTATAACTTTTATTATATGCAAATCACTCTTACATGATTCAGAGAAAGAGAAAGAACATAAATGTGGAGAAAGTCAATAATTCTTGAACCTAGGGTTCATTTGTATTACTCATGTAATTTTTCTGTAGATTTGACAAATTTTAATACCCAAAGTTTTGTGGCTTTTTTAAGGTTTATTAAGGTTTTTTAAGGTTTATTTTGAGAAAAAAAGAGAGAGGGAGAGAGAGAGAGAGAGAGAGAGAGAGAGCAAGTGAGCTTGAGTGGGGGAGAAGCAGAAAGACAGAGAGAGAGAGAATCCCAAGCAGGCCCCATGCTATCTGTGCAGAGTGCAACTTTGGCCTTGAACTCATGAACCATAAGATCATGACCTAAGACTAAATCAAGAGTCAGATGCTTCACCAACTGAGCCACCCAAGAGCCCCAAAGCTTTGTTTTTTAATGCGTATCTATTTGACCTACAAGTTCTAGGAAATTATTCAGAGAACTGAAGATACATGTGAAGATAAATGTACAATGAAGAATGTGGAAGGATGTTCACAACGTTGTACACGATAGTGAAGAACTAAAAACAACCAAAAAATTTAAAAGCAGAGGCCTGGGAATCACTGGGGTGCACGCATATAATTAAGTACTGTGCAACCATTTGAAATCCTCTTGGAGAATGTATATATTGCCATGCAAAATTTTCATAAAATATTTTGTGAGTTAGAACTTTGTTTGCAAGTGACAGAAAATGATCTGAGCTGACAGGTCAGTTATCATGTGACTGTCTCTCTGATTCAATCCTACCCTTCCTTAGTGTGCTTTGTGATGCTGGGACTTGGGACCCTCCAAGCATTTCTTCTGGTGATTTCTTCAAGCTTTCAAGTTTTAATAGTCCCAACTATGTTCCTTTGTTCTATCCAAACTTAATAGTGGTATCTGCTTCCTGCAGTTGTTACCTCCCTGATACCTTAATGTTTTCTTTTTGCTTTTTCATTTCATCAATACCTAGTTAGCAATTCTTTATATCAAATCATTCTGTAAAATAACTAGTGTGGCTTCTGTCTCTTGGCAGCTTGCCTGAGCCTAAAAGGAGAACATAAAGCCCCAATGTGTCTTGTAGACTCTGAGGGCAGAAGGATCTCAGGAGAGCATAAAGATAACAAAATGGTTAGCAACCAGGAACCCAGGAAATGCCTTCTCATATCCTGTCTTTCTTTGCTTCTCTGTTTAATTGTCATCTCTCTGCCTAGCAATGGTCTCAGCTGCTCAGTTCACCCATCAGGTTACAGCCACATTCCAGCTCTGAAGTTTTAAACTTTCCCTCACTCAAAACCATGGCTCAGTCTGGGGGCACCTGGGTGGTAAGCATCTGACTTTGGCTCAGGTCATGATCTCACAGTTTGTGGGTTCGAGCCCCGCGTTAGGCTCTGTGCTGACAGCTTGGAGCCTGGAGCCTGCTTCAGATTCTGTGTCTCCCTCTCTCTGCCCCTCCCTCGCTCACACTCTGTCTTTCTCTAAATATTAAATGATCTGAGGTGAAGAATAACGCACTGAAAGTCACGGAAGTATTAACACTGTTATTTCAATTAAATTCAAAAATAGAAAGTAAAAAAAAAACAAACAGTGGCTCAGTCTGAAAAAGAATATTATGGCCCCAATTTCAAATTCCTGGTAGAAAACAACTGACAGAGAAGGTTTGGGTCAGATTTCTACCCATGATGTGATCATCTGAGACCAAGGAATGAAGTCATACAAGTAGTGATATGATTGTCTGGGGCCCATCTTTAAGGAGAAGGAAGTTAAACTAGGTCATTGTGAGATGAGCCAACACCCAAAAAGAATCGAATACAGTTGTTGAGTGGAAACAAAAGAGCCATGTATAATACAATCCAATTTCTGTAAAACAGAATCAAACTATCTATATACAAAATGTCTATTACTAATGCATATATTAGAAGCATCTGGAAAGATTTTAGTTAACAGGAAAGTTTTTTTAACTTTTCATTATGAAACAATTTCAGACTTACCAAAGAGTTGCAAAAATAGTACAAAGAATTCCTGTATACCCTTAATTCAACTTCCCCAAATGTGAAATGTTGCATAATCACATTAAAATTATCAAAACCGAGAAAGTAACACTAATAAATACCACTAACTAATCTACAGACCATATTCAAGTTTTGCCAACTGTCCATTAATGTCTTCCTTTCCTTGGGCCAAGAGGCAGTAACTCAAGATCACACAATGAATTCAGTTATGTCTCCTTAGTCTCTTTGATCTGGAATGGTTTCTCAATTTTCCTTTGTCATGAGCTTGATGCTTTTTCTCTTTGCCATAAATAAGTATCTTCTGGGAAAATACTTTGATGTTACGTATAAATCCCATTTCTCCATACTTAAGCCCACTAATTTTAGTATACATTAATGATTCTTGTCTGAAACAATGTTCACTATGTGTTTGGCAAATGGTGATTTCCTATTTCCATCACTTCTTCAACATATATTACTTGGAATTCTACCATAACAAAGAGATTTCCCTACTCTACTGATTGTTTTTATTTAATGTTTTATGATATAGCCTTATGGACATGATTTTTATTCCATGGTTTATAATATACCATTATCATGGGGCACCTGGGTGGCTCAGCCAGTTTAGTGTCCAACTCTTGATTTTGGCTCAGGTCATGATCCCAGTGTCGTGGGATTGAGCCCTTCATTCGGTTCCGTGCTGAGTGTGGAGCCAGCTTTGAATTCTCTCTCTCTCTCTCTCTCTCTCTCTCACACACACACACACACACACACACACATGCACACACTTTGACCCTCTGCCTCGCTCTTGCTATCTCTCTCTAAAAAAAAAAGAAAAGAAATCTTTAACAAATATTATAATCATTATTTATTTTGTTGCTTAAATTGTCCCAGATATGGCCATTGGCACCATCTCCATACTGGTTCCCATGTTCTTTCAACGTGCCGCCATCATTTTTTGACCACTTCTTGTGGTCTTTTTCTGTCTTAGCCATTTCTTTGAGGAGCTTTGGTTTCTTTTTATTTTTTGGAAAAGTGTATTAATTGAACAAAAGCTGGACACTGAGTATGTTTATTGCTACTAGGATATCATTGCTTCTAGGCCCTCTCAGCAGACAGAGCTAAGAAGTGTATACACATAATACACATACATTAATATCTATATATACATGCACACACCTCTATTTCTATATTTTTCCAAAATCATTATTTTATACTGATATTTTTTATATATACTGATACTTTTTAAACGATTTTTATTACATTATATTTGACAAATGAAATTACATGTATTTAAGGTGTACAACATGATTTGATATATGTATACATTATACATACATCAATTAATACATATGTTACCTCACATAATTATCTTTTCTGTTTGTGTGGTGAGACTACTTAAGATCTACAGACTTGGTGGGTGCCTGGGTGGCTCAGTGGGTTGAGTGTCCAACTTTGGCTCAGGTCATGATCTCATGGTTCGTGAGTTCGAGTCCTACATCAAACTCTCTGCTGTTAGCAAGGAACTGGCTTCGGATCTCTGTCCTCACCTCTCCCTGCCCCTCCCCTGCTCACACACTCTCTCTCTCTCTCTCAAAAGTAAAAACTAAACATTAAAAAGAAATCTCCAGACTTGGCAAATTTCAAGTATACAATAGGGTAATATTAATTACAGTCACCATGCTGTATATTAGATCCCATGAACTTATGCAAATAAAGTAAAACTGTTCTTCTTGCCCTCTTCATTGTGTCTAGTCTCAGATTTTCTGTTCCAGTGATGTGCTGGAACTTCTCCAATGGACTGCCAGATACCCACAAAGGTATTCTCACCTGTGAGTGATTGTCAAGATGGATGTTCTATGGTGGGACAACAGTAGAAAACTCCTATTCCACCATCTTGCTCCTGATACTTTTTATTCCAATCCAGCATCATAGGGGTCATTCTAGCCTTCCTTCTTTTCATATTGTAATTTCTTCTGATGCTGCAAATACTAATAAAATAATTAAAATTTATTGATTATCTACTCTCTATCAGAACTGTGCCAAGTGCTTTACATACAGGTCTCTTTTAATTCTCATGACAACTCTATGGTAGGTAACATTTTTACACGTATTTTATAGAGAAGAGAGTGAGATATCAAGAGGTTAAGTAATATTGCTACTTATTAGGTGGTAGAGCCAAGATTTGGACCCATGGAGTCTGACTCCAGAATTCATGTGCTTGACCACTATGCATAGCCTATTAATAATACCTGAGGAAGCTAGCACAGTATAAACCAATCTCACCTAGGCATAAAGACAAAATAGTTTAACCAGAGAGATTGAATAGTTACATGTAAAATTTCAAATAAATAAATAAATAAATAAATAAATAAATAATTTATTTATTCAATCTCAGGATGAGAGAGAATTCTCTGACCTTACAAATGTCCACTCCCTAGCTGCATCAGTCACTTCAGGATATACCATCTTTTTCAGCAGGAGCCAGGTTAAAAAAGAAATTGTAGCTGTATGTACTTTTGTCAGAAATCATTTTTGGCTCATCTGCCGTCCTCTCTGTTTGAACTCTCTTTGCATTGCCTGCTCTGTCAGACAGATCAGCTTTGAACTTGAGATTCCTCTTCTGGTTGTTCTGTCTGAATTTGGCATCCTGACCCTAGACTATTGGTCTTGGCACTACTGACCCAGTAACTCCATAGGAAACTGACCTGGTAATTATCCTCTTGGCTCCATTTATCACAGCCTCGTGCCCACTTCCAGCCCAGGAACTCAGGGCTCTACCATGCCTCTCAGCCCCCCATCTGTCCAAGACAGGAGTTCTTGCCAAAATACACATGAAACAAACAAGAAAAGACAGATTTGACTAAACAGTGGAGTATAAAACTTCTATTCTTCAAGACAATGTACAATTCTATGATTTTATATATATATATATATATACATATATATACACATACATATGTATATGCCCTTTCACATATGCGATAATTGATTTTTTTAACTGCTAACATTTCTTAGTACTTAGTATTTTCCAAGTACTACCATTTTTTTTTACAAATTTAGATTTTGAAAAATTCAAACGTACAGGAGATTTTACAGTACAGTGAACACTCACATACCCTTTACCTGTATTTAGCAATCAAGAATTGAATTTTCCCACCAGATTTAAATACTTAATGTCTCTACCCAAAAAAATTCATGTGCATTTTGAATTTTGTTGCATGCCATAGGGTCTCATGACCGCCTCATGTTTGGTTTTTAGCTAGAAGGATTTATAAGACTCAATATCAGGTTATACTCATGGCTAAGGTTTACTGCAGCAAAGGGTACAGTGCAAAAGCAGCAGGAAAGAGATATGCATTGGGCAGAATCCAGAGAGATTAGATACAGGCTTTCAAGTCCTTCCCTATTTAGAGCCACGTAGGATGTGCTTTCTCTCTAGCAGAGGACATGTACAGAATGCCTTCACTCAGGGGAGTCAGTTCAAATGTGAGGGTCCAACATTTCTATGAAGGTCTGGTCACATAGGCACAATCTGGTACGTGACCATTCTGAAACTCAGGGCCCTAACAATGAAACCAGTGCACACCAGCAATCTTGGTGTTTTTGCGAAGCTATTCTGAGAAGGTGGTAAATCATGACCCATTGCTCCAGGTGTGTATGACAAAATCATCAAAATTCAACATCAACTTACAGAACCTTCCAAAGACCACACACCCAGGGATTGGTGATGGTCATTTATGGGTCTAGGTGAGGAAAAAGCTGACAGACCTACTCTATTAACTCCTCATATCATACCTTTGCTTGTGCTGTTCCTGCCATTTGGATCGCCTTTCCCAGATGCCTAGCTCAAGTTCTACATCCTCTACAGCACCTACACAAAGCCCTTCCTGGAGCAGGTATTTTGTAAACATGTGCTCAGGGAAGGAACCTTGAGTGAAACCTTCCCAGATTTTTCAATCCAGTGATCTCTTCCTTTCCACTGAACTTTCTGTTGATTTTATGATCAATCATATAATGCCTAACAATATCTCTTCTACTCCTTTTTGATACTTGTCATTAAATTTTTCAAGTTCATATTTTCTCCTTGACCAAATGTTAAATGATGATAATGTCTTAGAACCTTTATATATATTCTGCTGGTCCTAGAACAGAGTATCAGTTGTAACCTACACTTAAGTATTTGTTGATGCTGATTGATCGCTGGTTCAAAAAGTACCTTCCAGCAATTTAATTTTTAATTAATATATGAATAGTAAGGAGTGAATTGGTTAGAACACATGTTGAAATGAATTTGACCTAGTACTAAGTGACATAGAAAATTCAAGCCTTCCAGTCTTGTAAAAAAAATAATTTAAAATAAAAATAGGTTTTTAAAGACTACGTGTCATAGAAAATAGAAGACTTAGTAGGATTAACTATCAGAGATGGCATTGTATATATCATATGGCATTGATGAAAGATAACAGAGTTATCTCTACAACAGAGAACAGATAACAGAGAACTCTACAAGTGAAACAAACCTAAGAAGTTCTTATTGATGACTTATAATAATTGATGAGGAAAATGAGAGTATTTCAGCTCATCTCATGGTGTGAGGTGGAGGTTTAGGTGAAAGAAGTCACCGCAACACTGGAGGTCTCCTGGGTTGGTTTCTTGCTGCAAGTAATGACACTAGACAAGGGAGACCCGTGCAATCACATACACCTACGTCATCAAGTCCTATTGCTTGGGCAGTTGCACAAGCCACCAGGAGAGTGCTTATCACCAATTAAGATGATGCTCCTCTGACTTTGGGGTGTACCAGAAGCATGCAGAAGACTTGTAAAACACAGATTGCTGGCCTAGCTCCCAGAATTTTTGATTCAGTAGGTCTAGAGTAGGGCCAAATAATTTGCATTTTAAACAAGCTCCTGGGTGATGCTGATGTTGCGGGTCCATGTACTATATTTGGAGTATCCAGGTACTATACCATTCATGCACACACAACAGTATACAATTTCAGTATGCCAAGTGCAATTCTCAGCAACCAACCAGGTCCTAAGTAGCAGAAGTTAGACTTTATGGCATGTCGCTCCACCCACCTCCATCAGGCCACTGTCTTTTGTATATGATTAGGAATGTGTCTTTTTGCTGTGGTGGCAATGCTCTTCAGAATATATTTAATAATAGAATTCCATGCCAGAAGCTTGCTAATAATCACATCAAAGTATTTTAACACTTAAAATTGCAACTGATACATTTGTCACATTTTAATCCACACTGCCATAAATTAGTCATCATACTATAATGGTCAGATATCTCGCCACAATTTATTGTTTGAGTAGTGTTCTTGCAATTTGTTCTCTTTGTTCCTCTTTGAAGCTTCTTAGTAACTGAGAGGAGTGGAAAAACAATGGTGTCCACATTGCATGTGGTCAGTTTTTGACCTGGCACATGATGTCTGACAGACATTATGTGGAGTGAGCTATTACCAGCAATCTGTTCATTCTACCCTCCAGTAGGGACAGCAAGTAGGATGTGTTCCAACTGGGCTGTAGGTCTCCTTGAGAGCTAAATACCACATATGGCATTTGTTGAATCATTTTATTGTCCACAAACCAGAGAGATATTTATCAGGAGCATCATTCACTGGGAAAATCCAGAGCTTCTTATCTATAGATGATGATTAAATGTGTAAACAGGTCATCTTAGCCAGCCTCCAATTCAATTAATTTCAATGTTTTAAGGACATTTACTTAGGTTATGATATTTGCTGCTATGGCATATTGGCTTTTTTTTTTCAGGTCAATGTTAGATCACATCTGCTTATGAAAATATTCAGATTTCCATTTTAATGGTATCATCCCAGGGGGAGGGGGGAAGTCCCAGAAAGTTCTTATGCCAGCTGTTTACATGGTCTCTGCTAGTGAAAAATAGGAGGCAGATCAAGGTTTATGTGCTACAAAATGTTAAGATACAGAAAGCTTTTATTTCTCTTGTTTTTTTTTTTGTTTTTTTTTTTGTTTTTTTTTTTTGTTTTTTTTTTTTTGTAATATCCAATTTAACACACACAAGCCAAAGAAAGCAGGGAAAGAATAGGAAGGGTGGGGAGGCTGTGAAAACTACGGTTTTGGGCAGTTTGGCTCCACCCTTTCTTTTGATAACAGTCCTCTCCCACCCATGAAGCACAGGGCAAGTGACCCAGACTTAGAGTACACCAGCCTCCTGCCAAAAAGATTATCCAGGGGCTATTATTCAGGCCAGGTGGCACAAATTGAAATAATCCACATCTTTCCTCATCAGGTACTAAAGGGGACCCCTGACTCTAGGGTCACAGAGCTAGAAGGAAGTGAAACTAAAGGGGCTGGTATGCCTTGTAAAAAGTCTTAGAAGAGGGGCGCCGGGGTGGCTCAGTCAGTTGAACGTCCAACTCTTGATTTCAGCTCAGGTCATGATCTCAGGGCAGTGGGATTGAGCACCACCTTGGCTCTATACTGAGCATGGAGCTTGCTTAAGATTCTCTCCCTCCCTCTTTCTCTCTGCCCCTCCCCTGCTTGGGCTGTCTCTCTCCCTCTCCTTCTCTCTCTCTCAAAATAAATAAATAAACATTAAAAAAAAAGAAATAGAAGAGAGTGAGGCCAAAACACAGAGAAATACACCTGTGAGGAAGAAACACAAAGAAGAGGGGAAGAGAGAAAGAGAAAGAGAATGAGTAGAGATTTCAATATCCTTTGTGTCCCTGTGTCCAGAGTGCCTTTAGTTGGATCCTTTCCTATTCTTGCCAGGACCACAATCCGCCAACATCTGCTCTGCTTAAATTAATTTGAGTAGGATTTCTGCCCTTTGACTAATAGTAAGGCATATTACATGTTCTTCATTTCTGAGTCATGGTAACTATTTTTAAAAGTCAATCTCACTTCCACCCCAGGAGGAAAAAAAAATGCTGTGAGAAATAAAATTAGATTTAAATATTGTTAGTTAAAGTTGTCTGATATTTCATCTGGAATTTTCTTGAAAATACACTAGTTTGATGCAGAGGTGTTCGTAAATTAATCTATATCCCAGGGACAATGATTTAACATTTAACAGTCTGGTCAGGAGTCCACACCCCAGGCAGAAGTGGTTAGTTAGCAGGTCCAAGGACCCTAATCACTAGTCCATCCTTCAAGGAGGCTCGTGCAATACTTTACATATTGCTATCTGAACATGCACCAAGAGATAGCAGGTATTTTTTTTTATAGTGAAATGAGTATTATCCTAGGTACTTCCTAGAGCAATTCTTCGGGCATAACTACACTATCCAGGTACCACTTTGCACAAATAGAGGATAAGCACCTGGCAGCCCAGGACCCTAAGAGCCTTTGAGCCCCCAGAGCTTCTAGTGCTAACTTGTTTCCTTCTGTGTCACCCTCCTTAATACAGAATTCTTTCACTTGAGTGGATTGGAAGGGTAGCTCATTCTGTCAGCATCCAATGTTTTGGCATCCAAGTGAATCTTCCAGGAAAGTTATCTCGTTAGAGTGCTGAGAACCAGAAGTGTGGACTTCACTAAGTTTGGAGGAGCTGTGTGTGCAACTACTGTAGTCTCTTTCGCCAATTGACTAATACATGTTTGTATCTGTGGGACATTTAGGTCTGAGTCTAGGTTACATCATAATAAATCACAGTAACAAAGTTGTAGGGGAGGAAGCATTATCCTAAGGAAGGTCCTTACCCACCTTCAGTATCTGGAAGCTACTGTTATTTTTGCTGGATGAAGCTGACAATTACCGAACTGACAGGTTGGCTTAGATCAGACCTCAATGGTGAGGGAAGTTGCCCCATGCCCCCTTATGACTTAGATTCTCAAACTTTCTCTGGGATTTTATCCAGTTTGGTTTCTTGACTCCTATTTCTAGCTTCACACTTCTATGATCTCTTTTTTCTGCTCTAATCCAGTTTAGTTTCTGGCTATCCATTTTTATGCTTGCTTGCTGTCCACCTCTGGTTTTGCACTTGGACCAGTTCACACATTCGAACACTGCACGGATCCATCCCTCCCCTTCAGCCCCCAGACCTGTTGCATCTAATACTGAAAGAGTTTATTTCTATTTTGAATACGGAAAACCTTTATCATTGTACATATCACTAGCAATAATCTGCTCATAATTAGAGTATCCTGAAGTTTTACATAAAAATAGAATTTATAGGGGTACCTGACTGGCTCAGTCGGTTAATCATCCCACTCTTGATTTCAGCTCAGGTCATGATCTCCTTTCTGGTTCATGAGTTTGAGCCCCACATCCGGCTCTGTGCTGCCAGCATGGAGCCTGCTTGGGATTCTCTCTCCCTTCCTCTCCCTGCTCCTCCCCCACTCTCTCTCGCATGCGTGTGCTCTCTCTCCCTCTCAAAATAAACTTTAAAAAAATTTTTAAATAGAATTTATATAACTGAAAAAGTCTTCTATCTTTAATACTATTTCACCATGTAATTTCTTGAGCTTCAGCTATAAGTATGTATTCTTCAAGCAGAGACCACTTTCTTCAGAGGCAGATTAATTTATTCATACAGCAGAATTTTCTGCCCAGTTCTTAGTTACTCACCTTAAGAGATTGAAAAGAATAGAAAGGTTATTCCACCTCCATCAGGAATACTACATTTGGGCTCTTCTCACCTATCAGAGAGTATTTCCAATGTCTTTGTATTGACCTGAAGAAAATACACATGAACCTAACAAGCAATTAAACTGGAGCTGCCCCCAAGATGATAAGGAGGAGGATTTGATTTTGGCAGAGACCTGTGTCCCACTTTTACATGATAAGTGGATGGGGAGATATCTGCATGGGGTTCCAGAAGAAAGTTAGATATTAGAGGCCATGGCTTGGGAGATTTGCCCACACCCAAGTTTGGCATGGAGGGAGGGGAGCCACCTGCTTTCAAAAGACTGTTTCAGGTTATAGAACACCAGAAATGGTAACCACAATGGTCTTCCCTAAATGCTTTAGACTTTCTAATTCTGCTCCCTTCACTTTCAGTAGTATTATCCCAGGATTGCGGCAATGTTTATTGTACAACAGTATCATAGAACAAATTCACACCTACCATGAGTAAATCATAATTAAACAAATCTAGATAAAGCCATTTACAAGATATTTAAGCCAACAATGACTTCTTCCCCCCGCCCCCCCAACAATGGCTTCTTGAGGATATTTTCTTTAAAGACTATGTATTATGGAAGTTTGCATCCACATGAAGTGAATGCATACTTTGGCTACATCATAGATTTCTAAGCAGCAAGCTTGGTTCTAGCTAACTGATCTATTGACTGCCCTCAGTTCTTGGAGCAACTGGTCAGAATCCCTATCTGGTTATCTTCAGCCATAAGGAGCCTCTTCTTGCCCCACTATGCTATACATATACTGTATTATTATTTCTATGTGTGCCATTTTGTTGAGAAGGATTGGGTCATATGATCTATAATAGTTTAGTGCAAAGGGCGATGATGTTCTATAGCTGCATCTCTCCTACTGAATAAATTATTTTATTTATTTATTTTTTTGATCAAAAAATTTCAAACAGTAGCTACCTGAATTCAAGAGATAATTTATCAAATGGAAGGGTAGAGCCAGAATAAAAACAAGATTCATCCCAGGAGTTATCTATGTTACCTAAAGAGTTATCCGTGACATTAGAGACTCAGTAAAGTTTTGGGATAGCACTTCTATCCAGAGATAAAGGTGTCAGGAAACAGTTTTCCCCCTAGCTCTAGAATCATAGAAAAGTGGAGATTAAAGTCTGAACAGAAGTAAAATTTAGAAACTGAGCAGAAGTAAAATTTACAAATTGAGTCCAACCATTCTTTTCCCCCCCGGAGGTCAAACCTATTATAGAGTTTCTGATTCCCCCTAGGACTCTATCTGACGTTCCTTCCTTCTTTCCTTCCTACTTTCTCATTCAATCGCAGTGTCCTGATTCAGGAGGGTCAGGCTTTCTGTACTCTCTGTTTCTCTATAATTAGAGAGGAAATAGTACTGGGGAAGTAATTTTTCTATCCTGGCTGCACACTGAAAATCACCTGGAGAATTTCTTTCCCAACAATCTGTTGCTTGGGTCTTAACCTTAAATTGATACTTCTTAAATGTGGCCCCCCTGGAGTAGCAGCATCAACATTACCCAGGAACTTGCTAAAAATGTAAATTATTGGACCCCACATCAGTTCTACTGAATCACAGATTCTGAGGCTGGTGCTAAATTATTACTTAGCAATGAATTTAACCAGGGAGAAGCAAAACTTACTGACTGAAAATTACCAAACACTGCTGAAAGAAGCCAAAAAAGACTTAAATAAATGGAAAAATATCCTTTGTTTACAGATTAAAAGACTTGATGCTATAAAGATAACAATACTCCTCAAAGTGATCTACAGATTCAATCCCTATCAAAACCCCAAGGCTTTTTTGGAGAAATAGAAAAGCCAATCCTCAAATTCATATGTGGATTTGCCCAAACAATCTTCAAAAAAAAAAGAACAAAGCTGGGGGACTTATACTTTCGAATTTCAAAACTTACTACAATACTGCAGTAATCAAAACACTGTGGTATTTGCATAAGGAGAGGCATGTAGATCAATGAAATAGAACTGATAGTCCCAAAATTAACACACACATATATGGCCAATTGATTTTTCACAAGAGGGCCAAAACCATCCAATAAGGGAGAGAACAGTCTTTTCAACAAATGGGTCTGGAAGAGCTAAATATCCACGTGCAAAAAAATGAAGTATATTTATATATAAAAACTAATTCAAAATGGTTGAAGGACCTAAATATAAGAACTATAAAAGTATAGGGGCACCTGAGTGGCTCAGTCGGTTGAGCATCCGACTTCGGTTCAGATCATGAACTCACTGCTTGTGGGTTCTAGCCCCGTGTCTGGCTCTGTGATGACAGCTGAGAGTCTGGAACCTGCTTTGGATTCTGTGTTTCCCTCTCTCTGCCCCTCCCCCCACCCCTGGCCGAGTGCACACGTGCTCTCGCTCCCTCAAAAATAAATAAACATTAAAAATTTTTTTAAAAAAGAACTATAAAACTGTAAACTACAAGAGTCTCAGAAGAAAACATGGAGGAAATCTTCATGCTTTTGTGTAGTCAATTCAGGCTTCTATAGCAGAATACCATAGACTGGGTAGCTCATACACAACAAACATTTATTTCTCACATCTGTGAAGACTGGGAAGTCCAAGATCAAGGTGTGGGCAGATTAAGTGTTTAGTAGTCATTTTAAAAATGAGCAAAGGATTTGAACATACTTGCCCCCAAAGAAGGTACACAAATAGCCAACAAGCATATGGAAAAGATGTTCAGCATCATTAGTCATTAAGGAAATACAGATTAAAACCATAGTGAAATACCACTCCATACTCACTAAGTTGAGTATTAATTTTTTTTTTAATAGAAAGTAAGTGTTGACAAGGGTATGAGAAATCAGAACCCTTGTATATCGCTGGAGAAATGTAAAATGGTGTGGCCACTGTGGAAGATGGTTTTGCAGTTCCTCAAAAACCTGTACATAAAATTACCATGTGTCTTAGCAATTCCATTTCTAGGTATATATGCAAAGGAATTGAAAACAGGTATTCAAACAAATACTTGTATATAAATGTTCCTAGCAGCACTATTCATGATAGCTAAAAGGTGGAAACAACCCAACTGTCCATTGAATAATGAATGGATAATTATTCATTCATTCAGTATATCCATACAGTGTAATATAATTCAGTCATAAAGAATAATGAAGTACTGACGCATACTACAATGTGGATGAACCTCAAAATATTATACTAAGTGAATGAAGCCATACACAAAAGGCCACATATTGTATGATCCCATTTATAAGCAAAAATAAACTATTGGGACTACATCAAAATATTAAGCTTCTGCAAGCAAAGGAAACCATCAATGAAACTGAAAGACAACCTTCTGAATGGGAGAAGATATTTGCAAAAGACATATCCAATAAAGAGCTAGTGTCCAAAAATATATAAAGAACTTATAAAATTCAAGACCAAAAAACTAACCATCCATTTAAAAATTGGTAGAAGATATTAACAGAACTCTTCCCAAAGAAGACATACAGATGGCCAACTGACACATGAAAAGATACTCAACGTCACTCATCATCAGGGAATGCAAATCAAAACCACAAAGAGATATCACCTCACACCTGTCAGAATGGCTAAAATCAACAATATAAGAAACAATAGGTCTTGGCAAGGATGTGGAGGAAAGGGAACCTTTGTGCACTGTTGGTGGGAATGAAAACTGTGCAGTCACTATGGAAGACAGTATGGATGTTCCTCAAGAAATTAAAAATAGAACTACCCTATGATCCAGTAATTGCACTCTGGATGTTTACCCAAAGAATATAAAACCACCAATTCAAAAAAATATATGCACCCCTATGTTTATTGCAGCATTATTTGCAGTAGCCAAACTAATCGCTTCTTGGCCTTTTGGCTAAGATCATGTGTACAATAGCTAAACTATGGAAACAGTCCAAGTGTCCATCTGCTATTTGCAATGACACGGATGGATCTAGAGGGTATAATGCTAAGTGAAATAAGTCAGTCAGAGAAAGACAAATACCATATGATCTCACTAATATGTGGAATTTAAGAAACAAAACAAACAACAACAACAAAAACAAAAACAGAAAAAAAAAAAAAGAAAGAAAGAGACAAACCAAAACACAGGCTCTTGACTATAAAGGACAAACGGATGATTACTAGAGAGGAAGTGGGTGAGGAGATGGGTGAAGTAGGTGAAGGGGATTGGGACTGTACTTGTCATGATGAATGTTGGGTAACGTGTGGAATTGTTGAATCAGTATACTGTACACCGGAAACTAATATAACACTGTATGTTAGCTATAGTGGAATTAAAAATAAATAAATAAATAAATAAATAACATTTTTAAATGATCAATAATTAATTTTGTTATGTGAATTTTGCCTCAATTAAACAAAACCTTTCAGGCAAATAGATATTAGGTAAGAGATGTAAAGGTGGATGGAAAGACATGATAGACGCTGTATGATGACTATAGTTCTGCAGTTGTTTGTGAGTATATGTGGTCCTCCTTTTTGGGGATGTCCGGACAAAGGATTATTCAAGGGGAGTTGGCTCATACATATTCAAGTGGAAACACAAACAGGAACATTGTGTTTTGTAAAGTTAATGTGACAACATCTGTATACTCTTGGGCTGCTGAAGCTCAAGCCACATGAGATAAAGGTCTAATGTTATAAGAGCCTTGAGACATTTATAACTAAAGTTCGATAGGAATAAAAACGAAGAAGCAATTATATCTTTCAGGAGAAATCCAAATTAGTTAGGAAGGCAACTTTCAGTGAGTATTGGTTAAATAGTTCATTTCTTCAAATACAATAATCCTGATGGCTTCAGTGATCATGATCCCTTGTTGGTCTTGTTTGGGTACTCCTGTCTCAATGAGTGGACTCTGCACCTTCTTCCCTTATGTTGTACAGCTCGAAATAGTAAGACCCTGGTTGCACAACACTGTGAATGTACTTGATGTCATTGAATTGTGCACTTTAAAATGGTTAAAATGACAAATTCTATGTTACATATATATTACCACAATAAAAAATTAACAATGATCTGATATAGACACATACTGAAAATTATCAGGAAAGTAACTTTAGAGCAATGAAACATAAGTATATAGCTTTTAATCTTTGTAGGGATTAAATGATATGTGATAATATGTAGACTTAAATAAATCAAGTTAAATAAAACTGATACAGCTATGTTTGACTTTAGGCGTAACACAGAGAGACAGACTTAGAGAAATACAAGTGACCAGATCTTGACATTTCTTCTTTCCTTCAATTAAGAAAAACAGTTTTGTTTTGTTTTGTTTTGTTTTGTTTTGTTTTGTTTTGTTTGGTGTTGTCAGTTTCAATACTGGGCACTGACAGGACTTTTAAAAACATCATTTCTATGGGGCGCCTGGGTGGCTTAGTTGGTTAAGGGTCCGACTTTAGCCTGACTTCAGCTCAGGTCGTGATCTCAGGGTTTGTGGGTTCGAATCCCATGTCGGGCTCTGTGCTGACAGCTCAGAGCCTGGAGCCTGCTTTGGATTCTGTGTCTCCCTTTCTCTCTGCCCCTCCCCCACTCACACTCTGTCTCTCTTTGCCTCTCAAAAATGAATAAACATTAAAAACAAGTAAAAAAAAATCATGTGTTTCAGAAAACAGTATTTTCATCAAACTAACTTAAATTAGTCTAATGTATTATATTAGTAATACAGGGGGAAATATTCTTTGATATTATATCTGTAAGATTTCCTTCAAAAAACCCTGGAGACCGAAGGAAGAGGAGAAGTGTATAGGTATGTTGGAATAGCCATGGATTGATCATTGTTGAGAATGAGTTTGGAGAATAATATACTGTTCATTCCACTTCTCTGTATGTTGAATTGTCCACAGTAACATTTTTTATTAAATCTTAAAAAAAAAAAAAGAGTTCTAAGACAGAAAGTGTAGTTGGTCTAGTTTATGTCTCATGCTCACCCCTTGACTACACAGAGTGGTGAGAGGGAAGTGTCTGGGGGGAAGCCGTATGGGGACACCTTTAATTTCTGTAACAGGAGAGCACTTGGATTTACCATTCTATCAGTGAGACCTAGTGGGGAAGAGGTAATTCCCTCAAGGGACATTGGGGTGCAGTTAGGAAGTGGGATGATAACTGATTGGCCAAATAATAACAAATGTCCATTCTTTTGCATGACACGTGGGGTACTTTATCAACTTTCCTCCCTCATTTCCTGTCACCCTGCTGCACCCTACACTCCAACCAGCCAGCCACTTCCTGTGGTCATGCCTCTCCATGCTCTCTCGTGCCTTGATGCCTTTCCATATATTGTTCTATCTGTCTGATTGTTCCTGGTGCCCCTCGTCCTTCAGACGTCACCTCCCTTGACTTTTCAAGCAGGAGGTGGTAGACCTTGGATGGTTCTCAATTCTTCATTTCACAGCCATAAAGCAATGGTTCTGCCTCAGAATCAACTGGAGTGCTGGTTAAAAACACAGATTACTGAGCCCTACCTTGAGAATTTTTAATTCAATTAAGTCTGGGGTTGGGACCCAAGAATTTGCATTTTTAATGTCGTCCAGGGAGCACACCTCTAGGAGCCTCTGCTTTCGAGCACTGTGTCGAAATCTGAAATTTCAGCCTTGCCTATAGAGCTGTTAAAAAATATTGCAGGCCCACAGGATCAGATACTCTGAGAGTGGAATTTAAGAATTTGAATTTTTAATAGATTTCACAGGTATTCTTTCTTAAATGGTCCTGACACAATTTTTGGATAGGCATTTGGGGATCATTGTAATAGTCTGTGGGCACTGATTAGCCAGAGTGGCAAAGTGACAGAGGAGCCTAACGTATTTCTTCCTAGTGACAGTGTCAGCCCTGAAAAAAGAGTGACTTCTCACTGGTTAAAAGATTATGTAAGTAAAGATGAACATAACTTTATACAAATATTCAGGAAGAACTGATCCTTAAAAATTTAAATTAAAACCAGATATTAACGTCCACCTCTTAAATGAGCAAAACACTAAAATAATTTAATACATTACAAAGAGTGGGATGAGATGCATACTCTCATGCTGTTGGCATGGTACACTGATACACTCTCTTTGAAAAGTAATTTGCAAATTACTTTGATGGCAGTCTCCATCAAGAGCCAGAAAATATTTGATTTTGTAACCTTGATTCAGTTATGTTTGACTCAATAATATCACTTCTGAGAATTAGTCCAAAGAAAATAATTCATAATATATTAAAATTAATGTAAATAAATAAATACAAACATTATTATTATAATAGTAAAACACTGGGAGAAATCAAAATATCTAAAAATAAAATATTGGTTAAGTAAATATATGCATTTATGAAATATTATAAAGCAATTTAAATAACTGGTTATTTATTCTTTAATGAAAGAAATAAAATAGTTGCCAAGTTGTTCCCAAAGTGTTGAATTAATGTGTACTGTTCCCAGCATTGTATCTGTATCTTCAATGACATTACTCACATTATTATATTTAAAAAGGTATCAATGGTATCATGTGTTGTTTTATATATCAATTTCACAGTGGAAAAATGCTAAAATTATACTTTCAAAAGATTATGTCAATTAGGGGAGGATGTGTATATATGCCACAGTTAAATATCAGTGTTTTTATTTTTTATCAAAAAATTTTTAAGTTTATTTATTTTTGGGAGAGAGAGAGAGAGAGAGAGAGAGAGAGAGAGAGAGAGAATCCCAAGCAGGCTCCATGCTCAGCACAGAGCCCAGTGAGGGGCCTGATTCCACGACCAGGAGATCATGACCTTAGCTGATATCTATCAAGAGTTGGCAACCTTATCAACTGAGCCACCCAGGGAACCCTCATTTTTTTTTTAATTCCTATAATTGTATGTGGCTTAAATTTTGAATTGGGTTAATTTGGGATAATTTTTGCCCCTAAAAAGAACTATTCATAGAAGGTATAATGGTATCTTCTATTTTTCTTTTTACTTAATCTTATATATTTGATTCACTTAATCCTGATTGACCATGAAGGATGAACTTTGTGTATATTTGTATTCCTATAAATAAAAAATGATATTTAAAATATATCATAAGCCTTTAAAATGTTCCAATATTTAGTCCCAGTAATTATATTTCTAAAAACAAATGCTAGAGTTATAATCAAAAATAGTTTTAATATTTCAAAATTATCTAAGAGAAAATTTTACTTATAAGGTGGTTTAAGAACATGGGAAAATGAGAGCACCTGGGTGGCTCAGTTGGTTAAGTATCCAAGCCTTAATCTCAGCTCAGGTCATGATCTCATGGTCCTGAAATCGAGTTCCTGAGCTGGGCATGGAGCCTGCTTAAGATTCTTTCTCTCCTGGATGCAGAGAAAGAGGATCTCTTTTGCACTGCTGGTGGGAATGCAAACTGGTGCAGCCACTCTGGAAAACAGTATGGAGGTTCCTCAAAACATTAAAAATAGAACTACCCTATACCCAGGAATTGCACTACTAGGTATTTATCCAAGGGATACAGGTGTGCTGTTTCGAAGGGGCACATGCACCCCAATGTTTATAGCAGCACTATCAACAATAGCCAAAGTATGGAAAGAGCCCAAATGTCCATCGATGGATGAATGGATAAAGAAGATGTGATATATATATACAATGGAGTATTACTCAGCAATCAAAAGGAATGAAATCTTGCCATTTGCAACTACGTGGATGGAACTAGAGAGTATTGTGCTAAGCGAAATTAGTCAGAGAAAGATAAATATCATATTACTTCACTCATATGAGGAATTTAAGATACACAAGGGATGAACATAGGGAAGGGAAGCAAAAATAATATAAAAACGGGGCACCTGGGTGGCTCAGTTGGTTAAGCATCTGACTTCAGCTCAGGTCATAATCTCACGGTTTGTGGGTTCAAGTCCCATGTCAGCCTCTGTGCTGACAGCTCAGAGCCTGGGGCCCACTTCAGATTCTGTGTCTCACTCTCTGTCTCTGCCCCTCCCCTGCTAGCATTCTGTCTCGCTCTATCAAAATTAAATAAACATTCAAAAAAAAATTTTTAGTAAAATTTTTTTTAATTAAAAAAATAATATAAAAACAAGAGGGGGACAAAACATAAGAGACTCTTAAATAAAGAGAACAAACAGGGGTGCCTGCGTGGCTCAGTCTGTTAAGCCTCCGACTTCGGCTCAGGTCATGATCTCACAGTTTGTGCCCTGCATCAGGCTCTGCGTTGACAGCTCAGAGCCTGGAGCCTGCTTCGGATTCTGTGTCTCCTTCAATCTCTTCCCCTCCCCCACTTGTGCTCTGTCTCTCTCTGTCTCTCAAAAATAAATAAATGTAAAAAAAAAATTAAAAAAAGAGAACAAACAGAGGGTTGCTGGAGGGGTTGTGGGAGGGGGGATGGGCTAAAAGGGTAAGGGGCATTATGGAAGACACCTGTCGTGATGAGCCCTAGGTATTATACATAGGGAATGAATCACTGGAATCTACTCCTGAAATCATTGTTGCACTATATGCTAACTAACTTGGATGCGAATTAAAAAAATTTAAAAATTAAAAAAACAGATTCTCTCTCTCCCTCTGCCCCTCACCACTTGTGTGCATGCATGCACACACAGGCTCTCTCCCTCAAAACAAACAAACAAACATGGGAACATGTTATAATATTAAATAGAAAAAGCAGGAGATTAAGCTTGACTATTATGATCATAACTGTGCAAAATAAATTTATTATGATTATAACTGTAAAAAAGCCATTTAAAATACTGCAAAAATCTCTAAAATGCTAGCCTAGTTATACCCAAAGCATGAGAGAATAATTTTCTTTTTTTTTTTTTTACTTACCTGTATCTTCCAAATTTCTTTTATAGTAAGCACGCATTACTTTTATATTTAGAAAAGTAAAAATACATAAAGACTACTTTAGTTGAAATTCACAGACACACAGCTCTAATTTAAGCCAAAAAGGGAAAGGAGTTTAAGGGAGAGGGAGAAGGAGGGAGACAGAAGTTCGTGGAAGGATTTGGTTTCAGGCCCAGGTGGAAATCATATCATCAAGTCTCTGTCTTCACCCTCCCCCCAAATCTCAGCTCAGTTTCCTCTGTGTAGTGACCTCATTTTCTTCCCTCTTCCAGGCTGCCAAAGAATCAGGTTGCCCACAGCTCCAGGCCTGTATCATCTGCTTTAGGAATCTCAGTGGAAAGAGACCAACATCTACATGTGAACTCCAGTGAAGGAATCATAGTCTCTGTGTGGGCCACAAGCCCACCTCTACACTAATCACAATGTCTGCTGAGTGCAGAATTAAGATCTGGTGGGCTTGCGACATGTGCCCCTGTGTGTTCCAGAAGAGAGAATCTGATACTGCAAGAAATAGCATGATGGCCAGCCAAATTAAGGAAGGTATTGGGTAGCACAGTATGCTATCACAGTTTACTGTTATCATTCACACTCTTGCTTTTTTGAAAGTGTAATTCCAAAAATGTCTCATACTGAATTTAATGTAACACTCCATGCACTGTTCATCTCCCAACAAGACAACCCAAGATCTCATCCAGTGACCACCTTATCTTCAAGTCTAGTATCTCTGGGCCATATGCTTTCCTCCCAGTCAGGTGGAAACAGGACTCCTCCTTGGCCTGCAATACAAATTTCCTCCAAATCACTTCCCTTGCAGTGAAGTACATTCTTTGTGATTCAATCTTACTACGCCTAGGTCTGGACGTGTAGGAAACAAGTCTCCCTTACCCATCATATTCTAGGATGGGACACCTTAGCCACCACCTTCTTGTTCGTCTCATTATGGAGCCTGGATATTGCTGTAGGCTTTGCACATTCAAGGGCTTGTTTTCTTTCTTTTTTGCTTGTTTGCTTACTTTCAATTTTTTTAATGTTTATTTATTTTTGAGAGAAAGAGAGAGACAGAGCATGAGTGGGGGAGGGACAGAGAGAGCTGGAGACATGGAAGCCGAAACAGGCTCCAGGCTCTGAGTTGTCAGCACAGGGTCCAACACGAGAATTGAACTCACAAACCCAAGATCATGACCTGAACTGAAGTTGAATGCCAGATGCCTGTCTGAGCCACCCAGGTGCACCCCTTCCTTCTTTCCTTCTTTTCTTTTTCTTTCTTTCTTTCTTTCTTTCTTTTTCTTTCTTTCTCTCGTTTTCAAAATAAAGTTGATTTATTTATTTTAAGAGAGTTAGAGAGAGAGAGAGAGAGCAAGCAGGGGAGGAGAGAGAGAGAGAGAGAGAGAGAGAGAGTGAGAGAGAGAGAATCCCAAGCAAGCTCCATGCTGACAGCACAGAGCTGGATGCAGGGATCCAGGGATCAGTCTCTTGAACTGTAAGATCATGACCTGAGCCCAAATCAGAGCTGGTTGCTTAATCAGTTGAGCCACCCACATGCCCCCAAGGGCTTATTTTCAAGTTTGTTTTTCTGGTAATACAGCCCTCTTCAGATCTCAGCTGGATTTTTGCCAATTTCATACCTGGAGATTCCATAAACTAAGCACCAATACCAGAAATTTTACCCTATCCTCCTAGTTTCATTCTCTTAATAACAGATCTCAGCTTTGCTCATCTTATAGCCTCTCAATTTACTGTCTCCCATGATGGTTAGCCTGACCTTAGGATGCAACCCAGTGGGTGGTGTTATGCCATGGGCATGATTTCTAATTCTACTTGGCAGGGAATAGCACAGTTTTATAAGAGAAAGGGGCAAGGGAAACAAAGTTCCTTAATTTTTATGGAGTCTCTGGTGTGTTTCCTGCTTCACTCTTTTGTATTAAACTTAGACTGAGACATAGTGTTCAGCTTTTTCAAATCAGCAAGAATTATTATTTGACCCTCAGTGGTCCTGGAATGCTGGCTAGAAGCAGAAGGGGCAAGCCAGTCTGCTGCTGCCTTTGTGCTTTCAGACAAGTGAACCTGAATTCAAGGTTGTCCCTTCCTCTTAGCTCAGCAGGGTTCTTCCTAGCTCCTCCATGTTTGGATCATCCTGGTTTGTCAGTATGTCCAGAGAAATGGGGTACCATGTTTGATTGGGCCTGGGTCATGTGCCCACCACCCCCAATTGTACACGGTTTACTGGCGAAAGAGAGGAGGGGTGGAAATCCATGCTGAGGTCGACTACAAGGCACCGCTTTAACTTTGTTTTAAAAAGAATTTAGCACTTAATAGGAAAATTAGCAAATTTGAAACTGAAAATGTATGAGTAGAAAAGATTCTTAGGATCACACCCTCATGCTTAAAAATTGCAAGGTGATCTCAAACTGAATGAGAAAGAGCCAGAACCAGAGAACAAGGAGAACAGAAGACTTTGTCCCCCCACCCCATCCCTGTTTCACAACATCAGAAAGGCGAGAGTCGACTGTCTCTCTCTCTCTCAAAAATAAATAAACATTAAAAAAAAATTTTTTTAAGGGGGGGCACCTGGTGGCTCAGTCAGTTAAGTGTCTGACTTCGGCTCAGGTCATGATCTCACGGCTGGTGAGAGTCCCACGTCGGGCTCTGTGCGGACAGCTCAGAGCCTGAAGCCTGCTTCAGATTTTGTGTCTCCCTCTCTCTCTGCTCCTCCCCCACTCATGCTCTCTTGTTCTCTCTCTCTCTCTCTCTCTCTCTCAAGAATAAATAAACATTAAAAAAAGAAAAGAAAAGAAAGGCGAGAGTCGCTTCTGTAAGTATTTAGCGACTTCCTTAGCTTTCAACAAGTGACAGCTTCCACATGTTTGACAGGTACAGTCTAAATTATAAAAGTACTTTTAAAAGGTGCATCAGTCAGTGCTCTCTCCATCATTCTCATCCACACGTTTTGTTTTTTAAAAATATTCTGTTATTAAAATCTTGTTTCTAGGTTTATATTAGCATTTAACAACTATATTGACAACCTAGAGGATTTCTTCTCTGGTCAAGAGCTTTCTGTCAGCTTTGAACCTCCTCACCTGGAGGCTCTTTTGGTTCCAGCCTTTCTGGTTTTGCTTCTTGGTTCTCTGTCTTGTTTTTCCCCATAGTCCTGAATGCAGTCCAGATCCCTGGAATTGTGGGCTTGCCCTCCCCCCTCGCCTTATGCATGGAGATAGACTAGAAAATATAACTTCAACATTTTGCTAAATTTGAGTTAAAAAAATAACCTTTTTTTTTTTTAATTTCAGAGCAGTTTTAGATTTAGAGAAAAGTCACAAAGATATCATTCAGAGTCCCTGTGTGTCTTTCATCCAATGTCACCTAATGTTACCATCTTACCTAGCCAGGGTGCATTTGTCAAAACTAGGAAATTCGCATTGGTACATTACTATTAACTAAATTCCAGGATGTATAAAGACTTTACCAGTTTTCTACTAATGTTCTTTTTCTATTCCAGGATCCAATGAAGAATAGCACATTGCATTTAATCTGCTAAATTTTAAAACAAATTATTTTTCAAGTCATTTACAGTTAAGCCATGGCAATTATGAAGAATGTGGCACTTTAATATTTAAGAGAAATGATTCATTAGCAAAACAACACAAGTTGTCAAGATGCCACTTGTTCTGTGATGATGAGCTCCTCTGGGGAAGAGTCTCTATTATTTGTTTGGCATATTTTAGCTATATATAGTTTCCTACATTCTCTTCAGGATGTAGTTTTCACAGAAGTAGGAGCTGAGAGAAGTACAAGAAAATTCCAAACATTATAACTTAGAAAAAAAACCTTCTAACTTAATAGAAAACACTTTCATTCTTCCCAATGTAATTAGTAGAGATGGGATTTTATTCTAGTGACATGCTATAAAGGTCGTGGGAATATAATTTCTGAATACATTAAATTGGATCCAATCATTACAGTCTAAGCCACAGAAACCACAAAAGACCACAGAAACCGATTCTTGTCCAACCAACTTCTCTGGGGGAAGGGCACTTGTCAACCAAACCCAAAAGTTCTTTCTAGGAAAAGAAAGCTCTCTCAAGAGTGATACCAGGAACAATTTGGAGGAAAGTGAAAGTGACTATGTGATTTTACACAAAGATCTTTTCAGAGCCATAGAAGCTATCTTGGCATAAGACTTTTTTTTTTTTAAATTTATATGTGTCTTTCCTTTTAAGAGAACCATATTATAGGTATTATAACAAAAGAGCTATAGAGACTTCAACTTGAAGTCAACTCAAGGACTTACCCAAGCCGAGAGAAATACATGACTTTGCTAAGTATAATTCCATCTAGTTCCTACCACAATTAGTAGTTCTTTGCAGGTGTGATCAATCACAGAAATCACATGTAAAATTCCTGTAGAACTCGCTCTCATTTTCCATTCCAGAAAAAAAGATTCAAGACTTTTCCAAATTATTTTGTAAAACTCAAAGAAAGCAAAGACAGGTGAGAAAAGCAGTAAGAAACAACAAAATATTTTGCCAAGCATTAGCCTATAAATAAAGAAGCCAAATGAAGATATTATGTATTCATAGTTTTATTTGGCACTTTGTTTTCTGAAGGAATAGGGTATATGGTCATTTAGCTAATTAATTTATTAAAAAAAAAAAGTGAACACTTACATAGCACCCTACTGCTTCTTACTCATTTCTCATTATAATACATTGACTAGTTAATGGGAAACCTATAATTTAGGCACAGTTGCCCTGGGTGCTGGCACAAAGTATACAATGCCTAATTGTCCTCTGAAGCTGCTTCATGACTTTTTTAAGTTTATTTATTTATTTTGAGAAAGAGAGAGAGTGGGCATGAGTGGGGGAGGGGCAGAGAGAGAGAATCCCAAGCAGACTCTACACTGTCACCAAAGAGCCTGATGTGGGGCTTGAACCCACAAACCATGAGATCATGACTCAAGCTAAAACCAAGAGTGGAATGCTTAAGTGACTGAGCCACCCAGGCGACCCTCTGAAGTGGCTTCAAATGTAACCTCCTCTGCTAAGTCTTCTGATTGCTCCCAGTCCCTCCATCAAAGAATCTGCACTCTTTCCTCTGTGTTCCCAAGATATGTGACCACTTTCACATCCTAGTATGAGAGCACTTATCACATTGTCACTTGTTTTAGGAATAGCATCTTATCCAACATTTTGTCATTGTAGGTAAGTGGCAGTGTTACAGGCTGAGTTGTTTCTCTCCCTCCTCCCCCAATTCATACGTTGAAGCCCTAAGCCCCAGTAACTCAGAATGTGATTGTATTTGGAGATGAGCTTTTTAAAGAGGTGATTTAGTTAAAATTAGGTCTTTGGGGTGGGGCCTAATCCAATCTGTCTTCATAGAAAATTTATACATGCAGAGAGTCAGAGGGGTGAGCATGCCCAGAGGAAATACCACATGAGGACACAATAAGGAGGCTGTCATCTGCAAGGCAAGAAGACAGGGCTCGGAAGAAACCACACCTGCTGACAACTTGATCTTAGACTTCCAGCCTCCTGAACTATGAGAAAATGAATGTCTGTTTAAACAATCGAGTCTGTGGTATGTTGCTAGCCCTAGCAGACTAGTACAGACTGTGACAGGTAAATGACATAGAGTAAGAGCTTAAAAAAAATGATAGTTATTGGGGTGCCTGGGTGGCTCAGTTTGTTAAGTGTCTGACTTCTGCTCAGGTCATGATCTCCCGGCTAGTGAGTTCGAGCTCCACGTTGGGCTCTGTGCTGACAGCTTGCAGCCTGGGGCCTGGTTTGGATTCTGTGTCTCCCTCTCTCTCTGCCCCTCCCCTGCTCACACTCTGTCTCTGTCTGTCTCTCTCTCTCGCAAAAATAAACATTAAAAATTTTTTTAAAAAAAGAAAATAAATGATAGTTATGTGTAATCAGCAGTTATTGTAATATATATACTTCTTGTATATAGATTATTCATGCATGTGCTTAGCAAGTTTTAGGAATTTATATGAATCTGCATTCATGCCATTAGGTCCTGTGGGTGTCTGTGCATTAGGCAGCTGAGTGAATTATTTTTCTAAAGCCTTGCGTTCAAGAAATTTTGAAAGTATTCTTAGTCACTACAAAGACTTTATCATGGATAAGATTCATTCCCTAATAATTTTGTTCTACAATTCAGTTTTACAAACTTTTTATTCAAGCAAAGAGCATAGAAAATTTTCAAGATTCAAATTAATTCAGGAGATAAGTAGCTCTGGATTTAATTTTTCCAATTTTTATTTTATTTTATTTTTGCTGCAGAAAGGCCTTTACTGGGAACACAGGGGTGAGTCTAATACCAAGAGCCAGGGTGAGGGGAGATGGCACATCCTGCAGAAAAGCAGGGGTGGCATCCCTGCCCAGGGGCTTCAGCCTGAATGCACTAAGAGCTGGCCCTTCAGACAGGCTCAGGGGAGGTCTGCCCACAAGGGCTTCGGGCCCCTCCTTCATGAAGACGCCATCCCTGAATGAGGCCCTTGCTCTCACATCTGCCTTGGCTACTCTCAGGAAGCGTTGTGGGGTGGGAGTGGGGGGCTTGGGAGAGCCCTTCAGGAAGGATAGTTTTTCCAATTTTTTAAATAAAATTTTAATTTTCTCAAGATTCATTTAATTTTTAATAAGACAAATAGTGAGAGTTGATAATTTTTGACAAAAGCACAAGAATAAAAATCCACAGAAAAAGCTGGCTCACGAAATTTCAGGTCTTACCTGTATGATTTGCAGACCCAAGGAAAATGTAAATGCGATTTGCAACATGCAAGAGCTTCCACTCACATTTACCTTGTCTTGAGGGCCTTGAATGATCTGGCTCCAGACTGCCTGTTCTGATTTCACTTTCTACCTTGTTGCCTTTTTTCCCTGTTCTTTAGCTTTAGAAGCTTCCCTGCGGATCCTGAAACATGCTGAATTAATTCTACTTGCCTGGAGGACTGCTTTTCCTGAGAGTCCTATGACTCACCCTTTTCCTTTTATTCTACTCTCTACTTCAGTGTCAACTATCAGGGATATCTTCCCTAATCATCCAGCTAAAGAGCATCCCCTGTCATCCTCTGTCTCCTTAACTCCCACCCCCCTCCCCAGTGTCTATAAATATCATGGCAGTATGTCTTTGTTTATCTGCTTGTTGTCTCTCTCCTCTCTGCCAGATTTTCAGCTCCATGAGACCAGAAACTTTGTCAAGAAATGTTGGTTGGATGGAAATTTGTAACATCAAACATTAAAGTCTGAGATATCAGCTTTTAAAAATAATTTTTTTCTAAAAATTTTAGAGACAGGGATGGAGCAGTGGCAGAGAGAGAGAGAATCTCAAGCAGGCCCCATGCTCAGCACAAAGCCCCACAAGGGGCTTGATCCATGACCCTGGGATCATGACCTCAGTGGAAGTTAAGAGTGGGACATGCAACCGACTGAACCACCCAGATGCCCCTGAGTTATCAGCTTTCAATATTCCTTAATGATATAATGAATATTGCAATGAAGTAGTCAAACAATGCTGAAGAGATGTTTTCCACTATTGATTAAGTACATTAGGTTATCCCAGAAATCTCTATGTGTTATTTGGTACTATGTGGTTGACTGCTTTGAAGTTAGCTGTTCTGCAGAGATTTTTTTTATCCAGTATCTTGGAACTGCCCCTGGTCCTCAGAAACAGATCCTTTATAGTTGTACAGAGGAATGCAGTCCAAGAGAAATATAATGTGCACCACATATATACTTTAAAATCCTCTCACAGTAAGACTTTTAAAAAGTAGAAAGAATAGTTAAAAGCAATTTTAATATTCTGTTAAACCCAAGATATCTAAAATATTATAATTTCAACATGTAATCAAAATAAATACAATTAATAGGATATTTTCCTTTTTTTTTTTTTTTTTTTTACCAGTGTCTTCAAAATCTGATGAGTGTTTTCCACTGGCAGCACATCTCAATTCAGATGGTAACTTTTTTTTTTTAATATATATATATTTTTTAATTTATTTTTTAATATATGAAATTTACTGTCAAATTGGTTTCCATACAACACCCAGTGCTCATCCCAAAAGGTGCCCTCCTCAATACCCATCACCCACCCTGCCCTCCCTCCCACTCTGCCCTCCCTCCCACCCCCCATCAACCCTCAGTTTGTTCTCAGTTTTTAACAGTCTCTTATGCTTTGGCTCTCTCCCACTCTAACCTCTTTTTTTTTCTTTCCTTCCCCTCCCCCATGGGTTTCTGTTATGTTTCTCAGGATCCACATAAGAGTGAAACCATATGGTATCTGTCTTTCTCTGTATGGCTTATTTCACTTAGCATCACACTCTCCAGTTCCATCCATGTTGCTACAAAAGGCCATATTTCATTTTTTCTCATTGCCACGTAGTATTCCATTGTGTATATAAACCACAATTTCTTTATCCATTCATCAGTTGATGGACATTTAGGCTCTTTCCATAATTTGGCTATTGTTGAGAGTGCCGCTATAAACATTGGGGTACAGGTGCCCCTATGCATCAGTACTCCTGTATCCCTTGGATAAATTCCTAGCAGTGCTATTGCTGGGTCATAGGGTAGGTCTATTTTTAATTTTCTGAGGAACCTCCACACTGCTTTCCAGAGCGGCTGCACCAATTTGCATTCCCACCAACAGTGCAAGAGGGTTCCTGTTTCTCCACATCCTCTCCAGCATCTATAGTCTCCTGATTTCTTCATTTTGGCCACTCTGACTGGCGTGAGGTGGTATCTGAGTGTGGTTTTGATTTGTATTTCCCTGATAAGGAGCGACGTTGAGCATCTTTTCATGTGCCTGTTGGCCATCCGGATGTCTTCTTTAGAGAAGTGTCTATTCATGTTTTCTGCCCTCAGATGGTAACTTTTAACAGTTAAAGTGAAACATAGCTCTACCCAAATAATGAAGTTACAGGTAATGGAAAAATATTTTACATCACTTCAGTTTTGAAATTTAAACCAATAACAAAGTGGAAAATCCATTTCCTCAGTGGAATAGCAACATTTCAAGTACACCAAAGCCACATGTGGCTGGTGGTGGCTTCTGTATTGGAGAGGTGCATATAGAGCATGCAAGCCTGTCTCTTGGCCTTACTTGATTGGAGCAGCAGCAGCCTTCTGACCACAGCTCAGCCAATCAGATTCTCCCACCCAGGAATTTGAATTTTGAACTGAGATACCCAGAGATCAGAGATGTTTGGCTCTGAGTCATTTGAATGGCAGAATTCCAAAGAGATGGTTTGTGAGCAGCTGTTGTCAGGGTCCCCAGAGCTTCCTTGTCTTCTGCTCTTCCAGAGGCCTGGTTGGTAGTTCAGTTCTTCTTGGATGCCATGAGAAAGCCTGATAGATTTCCAATAAGTTTTTATTTTCTCTTGAGCCAGCTCTAGCTCGTTTCTGTTACTTGTAATGACATTAGTAAAAAAAAATAAAATGAACAAAACAAATTTCTTTAAAAGAGATACATAAGATAACATAATTACACAAACAGGTATACATTTATGCAAAAGCGCTTTTAGTACCTCCGAAAAAAATCATAATTGTCCAGAGTGTTATCAACTCTGAACAGAATGGAGCAGGGTATAGATAATTCAAAACAGTAAATTGTTACAAAAAGAGCATCTATTTGATTTGGGAATGCATTTCTGTAAATTGGGGGTGGGGATGGGGACAGAGCAGAAATAAGATACAGCTTCCTAATTGTTTTACAGAGAATTTAATCAGCATGAATTCTCCAAGAATGACGTTGATCACACAGCAGGTGCTTGATAAATGCATGTTGATTAATTGACTTAGAATACACCAGCTGTCGATGAAAGAATGTGATCCACAATCAAACCGTTTGACAGAAGAAAGCCAGGATGGCTTTTAAAATTAGTAACAACATGGAATTCCGTATGCAAATAATCCTTTCTTTGGTTCCCTTACAGATGAGAACAAGATAATCATACTCTGCTTTGGGACGAAGGTGTTTGGTGTTTAAGGATATAAACCTAGGTAAACGCATTCACCAGTTATTTGTTCCCAGTTTCCAGTAAGCATTTGGAAGGCCTTTTGATTGCATTTATCAAGTCTGTGTGTGGGTGTGTGTGGAAGGGGGTTGGAAGCTGGGGGGAGGAAGTGCAATCATAAATGATCTCTCTTGATCATGGGGAGCTTTGATTTTATCTCTTCTTAGCATCAGATAATCAGTATTTAAATTTCACAGGGTAGGATAGAAACGTAAAAAAGAGTTTCAGAATAGCGGGTGTAAACGGGTGAAGGTGAATCTAATTAATCTAGTATAGTATAACTATCATACTAGTTATACTCTAATATAACTACCAGTTTGTAGAAAGCATCAGAAATAAGAATACACACAGGGACACAGTCAGCCAAATCCAGAATATGGAAAATTCTACAGAACAAACGGCTTTTTTAACAAACAAAAATTGTATAATTATGTTGTAAATGTCACAATTACTGGAAGATAGGACCGCCTCTGTTGGAACATTGTTTTACAGTGAGTTCCCTACTTGTAAATTCCCAGGTGTCATGTTGCATGCAGAAGCTTATTGGAGAGATACCTCTGAGGAAGTGAGGGAGGTAAGACTAGACAGTGGAGAAGCTGAGCCTAGTGAAGTTTCAGCTGGGGCCTCGGTCATCTTGTGGGGAGTTCTGGAGGGGGGTGACTCTTCAGAGTTGTCCCAAATTGAGACAAGGGGGCCAGGCTTTGTATTCCTGCCTCAGCCAGGCCAGTCATTTGATGGGCTGCCTCTTAATAGGGGCTACAACTTCCGGAGAGGTAGTTCCGTGCAACCAAGAGAGTGTTCCTAGTGAGGGATGTGGCTGTGAGGTAACAGCGGCTGATATTCCCAGCAGCTGGTGCATGGGAGTATTGGGCCTGAAGAAGCACTCTTGAGGGAGCACAACAGTATTCACTATAATAATGTAAAGTGGAGGCACTGGCTGGAAGAGACATGCAGTCAGTAGATGATTTTTTTTCCAAGTGGGAGATATTACAGAATGTTTGCTCCCAAAGGGAATCATTCAGTAGGGAGAAAACGTCATCGATGAGGCCAGAGAAGGAAAGAACAATTGCTGGAGAGAGAACCTTGAGTGGCTGGAAGGCAATGCACAACTGCAGGGGCTGACTTGAGAAGGGAGAACCCGTGTTATATTCGTAGTTACAAGAAAGAAAGTAGAATATGTGGGTGCCGATGCTGGTAGGCCAGTAGCTGTGGTTGGTAGCTGTGCAAATTCTCTTCTCAGTGAGGTAGAAAGCAAAATCATCAACAGAGGGATCAGGAGATGTTGGAGAGTTGAAGAGAGAGAAAAGAAATGAAACAGCCCTCTAGGAAAGATGGAGAGGTTAGAGAATGTACTGGGAGTTTATTAAAGGCCCATTTGAAGATGAGACCATGAATTTATAGTGAGCATCTTCTTGTGTGGTTGTTTTTCTCCAGTCACTTTTGGCTGCTGGGTGTGACACAGGAAGAGAGTTGTTTTTAACTGGGTAGGAGTTTGGCCAGAAAGTACAGTAAATGTAGAGAGGAGTAAGGGAATGGAGAGAGTATGCAAAAGAGTAGTTATAGTGATGGGGCATGGAATATAAACTGGGGAAGGAGAAAAGAGAGGTGAAAAGGTGATTATGGTCTGTAGGTTTCAGGAGCAGAATTGTGGTACTCAAGGTATAGTGAGAGTGAGCTGGAAAAATAGGAGGTGGTGGCACATATAAAGCAAAAATATAGAGTCAATAAATAAGGGAATTGGAAAAATAGGCAGTCTTATGCACTGATAGTGGGAATGTAGATGGGTATCCCTTCTCTGGGTGGCAGGGGGGTGGGTGGGTAACATTGCAATATCTGTCAAAATATTAAATACCTTTTTCCTAGCAATTTTTCTTCCTGGAATTCATCTAACAATTATAGTTGCACATTTGCATTAAGATACCAGGGTGTTCTTTGCAGCATTGTTTGTAAAAGCAAAATACTGCAAACAACCTAAATATTCATCAATAGGGGACCTAATAAATAAATGATGATACAACCCTAAAGACTTGGTATACTTTGCAGTCATTACAAAAAATACTATGGAAAATCATCATTTTAAAACCTTGGTGTAACTGATTCAGGCAAGGGTCGTCAGTGGATGCTAAAACTATTGAATCAAGGGTGACTGGGGAACAGGATATTTACCTGGTCTTGAAGAATCACCCCACAGACTGTGAATTACAAATATGAGGGGTATCTTTGCACTGGAGAAATCTAGCTGATTCCATCTGAAGAAGATGATCATTAGCATCATCACTAAAGAGATAAACTGGTGTTATGTGTCTAGATCTGATGTGATGCAGTGGGAAGTGCATTCTTCTACTATGATATTCTTACAAAAAATGTTGAATCTTAAGAATCTAATCATGATAAAGCAATTAGATAAATCCAGAACATAGGGCATTCTTTTACAAAGCAATTGCCTGGACTCTGCAAAACTGTCAAATGTCCTAAAAAGACCAAAAAAAAAAAAAAAAAAAAAAAAAGGCAAGGGACAACAAAGGAGACTAAAGAGATATTTCCCTTATATGTAACGAGTGAGCCTTGGTTAAATTCTGGATAGAAAAAAAGCTATAAAGGACATTTTGGAGGCTAACTGGGGAAATTTGGATATGGGTCATGCCACAGTATGTCAATACTAAATTCCTTGGGTCTGATAATGGAATTGTGGTTTTATAAGAAAATGTCCTTGTTGTAGGAGAGACAGGCAAGTGGTGAATTGTCATGCTGTCTGCAATGTGCTTCCAAATGACTCAACAAAAACAAAAGAGAAATAAAGCCAATGTGGCAAAAATTTTAACCATTTATGAATCCAGATAAAAGATATGCAGACATTTATCACACTATTTTTTTTTTCAGCTTTTTCTGTAGGTTTGACATTTTTGAGAATAAAACTTTTGGGGAAAAGAGAGTAACATAGAGCTCTAAGTACTGATTATTATGTTATTATCATTGGAACCAAGATTTTCAGCATAAGTGAAAAGAGATGGAAATATAAAATCAAACCAGCCAAGTAAAACTCAAATCTTAAATTTAAACAGTCTTTTACATGATCTGTAACGGCCCCTGTGGAGAGGAAAATGAAATCTTAGTATCTAATACTCCTGTCAACAATATTTACATAATTACAATATTTACATTGTTATGGTATGTTATTATTGTTAGGAGTTTTCAATTTTTAGAAGCAACCTATGAACTAAACATGGAAAACTTAAATATGGTTACTAGAGAAAATATAAACGCCAACCTTTATAGGGAACTAATTTTTTCACCTAATGCTGTGATTTACCAGTAAATCAAGAAATAGCAGTAAAGGCCCCTTGTATATTAAAAAAAAAAAAAAAAAAAAAAAAGAACTAGGGAGGGGCTCCTGGGTGGCTCACTGAGTTCAGCATCTGGCTTGGGCTCAGGTCACGATCTCGCAGTGTTTGAGTTCAAGCCTCCTTTTGGGCTCTGTGCTAACAGCTCAGAGCCTGGAGTCCGCTTCAGATTCTGCATCTCCCTCTCTCTCTACCCCTCCCCTGCTCACTCACCATCTCTCTCTCTATCTCAAAAATAAATAAACATGAAACATTAAAAAAAAAAAAAAAAGAACTAGGGAAGCAGCCACCAAAAAGTCTTGAAACAGAAACAATTAGAAGTGGTTCCTATTGGGAAATCGAATTAGGGGTGGGAGAGGATGGAGCAGTAGACAATGGTTTTCATTATAAGCCCTATTATATTATTGTTTTTTTTCCCGTGTGTGATTATTGAGATAAAATGTTTAAAATAAGAAAAATTTTAATAAACCATGGGGAATGGCTTACAATCCATAGTGTCTGTACAGGCATAATAAAAACCTGATGTTTAAATTTCATCAGTTTCACAAATTCCAGGGTGGAGTTGGTTATTAGAGGCTATATAAGCCTCAACAGCAGAGGAGCATCCTGTAGAGGAGTAGGGGAGAGGGGGTGGGGGAGAAGGGAAAGAGACAGGGGAGGGAGAGGGAAAGGGAGGTGAGGGGGGAGGGAGAGAGAAGCTTATTGAAATATAAGATTTGACTCTCAGAGTAATTTTGAGTATGGTACAGTGTATTAATCATATTATTCTCTATCTAATGGTGTCCCAGCAACTGGAAACTTGAGCTAAAGCTCTGGGGAAAGATGGCTATTAATTAAAATTTTTTTCAATGTTTTTTTATTTTTGAGAGAGAGAGAGAAAGAGAGAGAGCACGAGCGCATGTACATGAGTTGGGGGAGGGGTAAAAAGAGACACACAGTATCCTAAGTGGGCTCCGGGAGAACTGTCAGCACAGAGCCCAACGTGGGGCTGGAAGCCATGAACAGCAAGATCATGACCTGGGACAAAGTCGGACACTTAACTGACTGAGCCACCCAGGTGCCCCAAGATACCTATTAATTTAGAAAAGGGTGAAATCTCTGGAGTCTCTGATGGTGTGAGATGTGCAAAACAGTGCTGCTGTATAGACATCTGGAGGTAGCAGGGAACACTGCTCTCTTCTCAGCAGGCTAGAAGCCCAGGCTGCATACGTACCAAGAAGGATCCTCCCGGGCACCCCTGGACTCCTTGCAGAAGCACGTGCAGTGCCTGTTGAGGTCTGAGAAAGAAATGAAGTCTTGCATTGCTGTGAGTGTAGGCCAAGCTAGAAAAACACTGTTTTCTTAATGTTGTCATAAGCCATGGTAGCCATGGCCATGTGTGGCCTATAAAAACATGTTCAGCACAACTGATTTTATAGCAAAAAGCATTAAGGGAGACAAACAGCATTATAGTGTGATTAAAGATACATTAAAAAAGGAAGCATAAATGTTATCATGGTAAATCTCAGCTATAATCCAACAATAAAATAGAGTTTTGAATGGACAGAGAGGCAAGGAAAAGCCCTTCTGGTTGCAGCATTATGGGGGAGCACACAGGGGGTAGATTGTACCATTGTTCCCTATTATGTGTTGCTCTGCATATGAAAGGGTTATGTTCACCACTGCATTGCTGTCAAGTTTAGCCTTATGACTTGCTTTGGTCTATGGGATATATGCAGAAGTGATGTATGCCCCACATCTGAGCAGAAGCTTTAAGAAGCATCCTGTGGTTTAGCCAGGAGCCAGTATGTCTCACATAGAGGTTGCTCCTTCAGTCCAGATCCTGGAATGAAGATCCTGGAACAGAGCTGTAGGCAATATGTGCAGTGATTGAGTAATAAACCTTTATTGTCATAAGCTACTGGGAGTTGGGTGGTTGTTTGTTCATAACCTAGTGAAAGCTAACTAATATATAACAATCTCCAAATCCTTTTGCTACCAACACCTAGAAAAACTAGTTGAATTGGAACAGACATAATTTTAAATGCATGTATAAACTCCTCCAGGACCTCTAAATAAAGGGATACTAAAACAAACTATAAGCATTTGAAATAATGCTGCAGCTATAAATAGCAATAAAAAAAAAGGAGAGAAATGCAACAAATTAACCTAAAAAGTCTAGGAAAGGGCATGGCTAATAAAGCAAGCAAGAAAAAGGGAAATATTAAAATTAAAAGCAGAAATGAACAAGTTGAGTGTAGAAAAGCAGAACACTAAATACATGTACCCAATGACTGTATTTATTCATTTAAAGCATTTTTAATTTCTTTTTTAACATTTATTTATTTTTGAGAGACAGAGAGTGAGTGGGGGAGGGGCAGAGAGAGAGGGAGGCACAGAATCTGAAGCAGGCTCCAGGCTCTGAGCTGTCAGCACAGAGCCCAATGTGGAGCTCGAACTCGCAAACTATGAGATCATGACCTGAGCCGAAGTCAGACACTTAACCAACTGAGCCACCCAGGCACCCTGTATTTATTTATTCATCTAAAAATTGTTTCTAGAATATACCCCCTCCCTATTGTGGTCCTTCTCTCTTACTATTAGGCTTGATTACAAACTATCATGGGCTTAATGTTCACTTTGAGAAAACTAATAAATTTTGGTACATTAATAAATAACATTTAGTAACAATAAATTAAGGTTACATATAGAAACAATTTAGATTCTGAACAAATATTTATGCTTCTTTTAAAATTAAACAGAATACATTCTCCAGCAAAAATTCTACATCTTGGCCATAGAATTGTCATGATCTAGGTCAGTGTTTTTCAGTTGAGGGTTGCAACCTAATGAATCGTGAAATTAGTTTAGTGGGTTGCAATTTACATTAAAAAATGGAAGGGAATAGAACTGAAAATATCAGAGTGCAATGCATGTAGTAAAGATAAGCACTGCTTCAGAAAACATTGGTTTGAGTTATATGCATGTGTGGGAGTTGTGCATTTCCCAGGTTGAAATCAAAATTTCAGGCGGGTTGGAGTCAAAACAGTCAGCAAAGTTTGAAAGCCACTGATTTAGGGCCCAGGAATCAAAAGTCATGGTAAAAATATTTCACAAGTGATAAAGCTTGGGCACAGCCCAGTCAGAATTAAAAGTTGGCTGCAGTGTCCAAACAAGGCTCCAGGGAACACTAGTAAGTCAGGCTTTCCCCTTTTGTTCCTGGATTGAGAGTCACAAGGGAAGGGTCAGAATGGCCAAGGCAGCAGTGGGCTTAGGGCAGTGGCTTTATGGGTAATTAGTTTTCTATTGCAATAACAAATAACCACAAACCTAGTGGCTTAAAATAACACAAATTTAGGGGCACCTGCGTGGTTCAGTCTGGTAAGCATCCAAATCTTGAATTCCACTTAGGCCATGATCTCCAGGTTTGCAAGATCGGGCCCTACGTCAGGCTCCATGCTGACAGCACAGAGCCTGCTTAAGATTCTCTCTCCTCTTGGGGTGCCTGGGTGGCTCAGTCGGTTGAGTGTCTGACTTCGGCTCAGGTCGTGATCTCGCGGTCTGTGAGTTCAAGCCCCGCGTCGGGCTGGAGCCTGCTTTGGATTCTATGTCTCCCTCTCTTTCAGCCCCTCCCCCACTCATGCTCTGTCTCTCTCTCTCCCTCTCTGTCAAAAATAAATAAACACTATGGGGCGCCTGGGTGGCTCAGTCGGTTGAGCGTCCGACTTCGGCTCAGGTCATGATCTCACAGCTTGTGAGTTCGAGCCCTGCGTAGGGCTCTGTGCTGACAGCTCAGAGCCTGGAGCCTGCTTCTGCTTCTGTGTCTCCCTCTCTCTCTGCTCCTAACCCACTCACATTCTGTCTCTGTCTGTCTCAAAAATAAATAAACATTAAAAAAAATTTTTTTTTTAAATAAACACTACAAAAAAAAAAAAAGATTTCTCTCTCCTCTCTGCCCCGACCCCAACCCCCCACTCTCTATCTCAAAATAAATGAATAAACACTTAAAAAAACAAAACACAAATTTATTATCTTACAGTTTTGTAGGTCAGCAATCAGGCTCAAGTCTCACTGACCTGAAATCCAGGCATCAATCAATACAGCCATATCCCTTTCTAGAGGCTCTAAGGGAGATTGTTTCCTTGCCTTTTTCATCTTCTAGAGGCTGCCCACATTTCTTGACTTGTGGCCTTCTTCCTCTATCTCCAAAATCATCAACATTGCATCTCTCTCTCACCCTTCTTCCATAGTCTCATCTTTCTCTGATAACAACTGGGAAAAAGTCCGATTTTAAAGATCCATATTATTAGATTGAGCTCACTGGATAATCTAGAATAATCCCCTTATTTCAAGACTTTTAATCACATTTGCAAATTCCTTCTTGCCGTGTTAGGTGACACTTTCACAGTTTCTGGAGGTGGAGGGAGTGGACATCTTTGGGGAGCATTATTCTGCCTACCACAATGGGTATGGATATGCTTCATCGTTTGAACAAACAGCAGAGCCACACCTGTGCAGTTTGCCTGAATGGAAGTGAGTACAGGTGGTCTGTGAAATGACCCCTTTGGATCTCTATGCAGTACTCCACGAGCGTGTTTTGAATGTTCACCCTACTACCTCAAAGAGGAGAGAGGAGGAAGTTTAAATTACACAAACCAATATAACTCAACCCACAGCTTTCATCTCTCCAGTATTTTCCTAGGAGGATTAACTGTCAAATGGGTTGACTCCTTCAGATCCATAAGAACTGAGAGAGAATTGTGCATAAACCTAAGAAAGATACCTGACCAAATACTCTTCCTTTGATCACATGTGGAAAATTTAAATGCACATATACATAAAATTACTTTATTATTTTTATATTAATGTTCATTGGTTATATAGTATGTATTTCATATGACAGCAAGTGGCAGCTAAAAAAATAAAGTAGTTCTAGAAATCCATTCCAATTTCTGTAATTCTAAAACACTGCATAATTCTGAAAGAAGTCTCTAGAACAACATTTCAGATTGGTACCCCACAAAATATAGTCATTAGCTTAAGATGTTTATACTCATATTTATTTACCCTGGCAAGGAGTAAAGTTCATTTTAAAAGCTAATGTTTTAAGTTCCTAAGATTTCAAAAATTTAAATGCACTTTACTAAAAGTAGGATTTTCAAAACAATCTTTGAAATGATCTATACATAATTACTCATAGAATATCATCCTGCTCAGCATTGCTCATTGAATGTTTACGCCAACTAACAAAATAGGAATGAACTCACTTTTGAGTCAGATAAGCCACAATATTCCAGGGAACTCTAACAAAGCATTTTGTGAATCAGAGTGAGGGTAAAGGAAATGTAAAGAAGTTTAAAAAATTCCACATCAGGTATCAACCGATGGCAATGGGAGCCTTTTACAAATGGACATGCCTGGGTGGAATATGAAAGGAAATTAATTTTGGGACATAACTCTATTATGCTGTTTCACTTAGTTATCTAAAAACATGGAAGGATGCTAATTTATGTAGCTTTTATATTTTTGGTGACTCATTTTTCTTCTAGTATAAAGGAGACTTTACACATATTTAGTAAGCTAGATTTTTCTTCCTTCTTATGAAGCTCATTGGCTCTTGCTACTCAGACAAAAGAAAAGGTTTTCATTGTTCTTCTACCTCAACCCTCAACTTCAGAGGCAAAATGTTTTCTAACTGGAAAGATGGAGTCTTTTTCAAAATGCATGTTGGCCTCTCAAGTTAATAGCCAGACATCTGCCCTTGGACCTGTTCTGTCCTGTCCATTCTTTCCTTTCTCAACCATCCTTGGCTCCCTATCTGTCTTGTGCTACTGCTACCTTAATAAGCCTCAAGAGCAAGATTTCTCAGGAAATAATCAGAAAGTCATTAGTCCCATACACCTGTCCAATCCTTTCAGAAGTAATTTTCTACCAAATGTAAAAGATTACAAATGATTAGCATCTACCTAACTGATGTTATTGTGCCAGTTATCTTTCTTTTTTTAATGGTTTTAAAATTTATTTTGAGAGAGAGTGTGGCAAGTGGGGGAGGGGCAGAGAGTGAGGGAGAGAGAATCCCAAGCAGGCTCCACACTATCAGCGCAAAGCCTGCTCAATGCAGGGCTGGAACTCACAAACTGTGAGATCACAACCTGAGCCAAAATCAAGAGCCAGATGCTTAACCTACTGAGCCACCCAGGCACCCCATGTGCTATTATATTTCTGTTGGCACAATGCCACAATCTCCCTCCTATAATCTATAATTGCAGGGGCTGGACGCCTATAACTCCATACCCCAAATCCTTCACCAACTGGCTTCCAGTCAGGTTTGGACCATGGCAGTTACTGATGGGAGAAAAGAATAAGCCATTCTTGTGTGGTACCAGTGGTAGAAGTATCTCAATGGTCAAGTGGTGCCCCTTCTGTGAAGGGTGGAATTCTGCACTGGCCATATGGTAACCTTCCAATAGCAAATGCAGCTGGAGGACTCCAGCCTGAGTAGTAGTAGCAACTTTCTCGTCTCTGGCCTTCTTTTCTCTCCCTCTATCCTCTAGCCCTTCCAGCACCTTTGTAACCATTTGCCAGAATTAAATTCCTTTTTGTTTGAACTATGTACAGTGGTTTCTGCTTTTCTGACTGGACTGATTGGACTGATTATATACCAAACTATTACCTAAACTACCAGAGCTTTGGGAAATCAAGATGTTTGTTTCTAAGTGAAAATAGTGTAACATTTCCCTGGAAACCACTCCTGTCCACAAACTGTTATCAGGTAAGTTTCACGCACTTCTTAGTTCTAAGCACCATGAAGCTATACCCAAAAGCAGTGGCTCATGGAGTTTGACAGTCTTGTTTTAACGGTACAAGTGAGATACCCAGTGTGTGATTTGGACACTCTGAATGGTGGCTATGGACAAGTGAAAGTCCTTGGCCAATGGGAATAGCTGATCTGCTGTTCAGAGATACTACAGACTGAGGTTTCAGGCTCTGGTAGTTCCTTGAAAATTCACTGAGAGTATTTCATGATTTGCAAATGGGGAGTGGAGAACAAAGTTGGTCAGGCAATAGAAAGGTTAGGTGTCTAACTGAAGTTGGAGTGGTGGTATAGGGGCTGTCCTACCTAGTTTTTCATCTGTTTGACAAATGTGTCCAGTAGGACCCTCTCAAAGTCTATTTCTAGACTTTGTTTCACAAATCAGGGATTTCGGATGAGAAACCCTAAAGGGATTAACCCTAAAAGTGTTAATAGGGTTAGATTTTTTCTGTGGTGGTTAAGGTCACATTGAAGGGGGTTCCTGTGGCTGCCCCAATTTCTGGACTCCCCAGATTCTCCACTTCAAGACCAGGTGATGCATTTATCTGGGTGAGTCTTTATTTAATTTTATTTAATGCCGCATCTTCCCATAAGATCTATTTTTGCTCATCACTATATCCTCAGGGCATAACAAAGTGCTACATACATTCATTCATTCAGTCCTTCATTCATTCAGTTAATATTAAATGCCTATTTTATTGCCAACACATCGACATAACAGTAACCTCTTCAAAAGCTTCAGAAGTTTATGGCAACAAATTTTGAACACTCTTAGGGTGATTTATTCTCTACAAAATCTCCCCTATGCATCCTTGAATGTCTAAACAGAAATTGCTGTTTCTATTTTTTCTTAATGTTTATTTTTGAGAGAGAGAGAGTGAGAGAGAGAGAGAGAAAACGAGTGGGGGGAGGGACAGAGAGAGGGAGACACAGAATCCAAAGCAGGCTCCAGGCTCTGAGCTGCCAGCATAGAGCTCATGAGGGGCTTGAACTCATGAACCGCAAGGTAGTGACCTGAGCCGAAATTGGACGATTGAGTGACTGAACCACCCGGGCACCCCCAGAAATTGCTGTTTCTAAATTGACTTATAGATATTCTGGAGTGTGATTTGCCTTTGTTATCCTAAATCTGCTGGCATGAGTCTTCTGTCTATATGCGATAGACCAGTGCTCCCAACCCCAATAAGTCTCAAACTTTAATAAACATGACATGTATGAAATGAGTAGGTGCTACTTTTGATAAGAAAATAGACAACAGGGACACCTGAGTGCCTCAGTCGGTTAAGTGACTGACTCTTGGTTTCAGCTCAGGTCATGATCACATGATTTGTGAGTTTGAGCCCCATGTGGGTCTCTACACTGATAGTGCGGAGCCTGCCTGGGGTCCTCCCTCTCTTCCTCTCTCTTTGCCCCTCCCCTATATGCTCTCTCTCTCTCTCTCTCTTAAAATAAATAAATAAACATTAAAAAAAAGAAAACAGACAACAAAAGAAGCTTCCATTTTGGTGAGAGGAATATAGAATACTTTATAAGTTTGGTAAAATGCTTGAAATAAGGTAAATATATAAAATTGAAATAACATTCATATGTACCAACAATACTCAGTTTAAAATATATAGTTAAAAAGGAATCCTGATTTACAACAGCAGCTGACATGAATTAATGAACTTTAATGAAAATTATATCACTAATATGAAAAAAACTAGAAGATTTTCCTGAAAGATATTAAGTACAGGAAAAGTGTTACTATATTTTAGAAGACTAATATTTTAATACTGTCACTTTTTCTACCAGTTAAATAATATACTTTAAATTATTAGGCAAAATCCCAATAAAAATATTTCTGGAAGAAATTGACAAAATAATTCTGAAAAAATCTTTTTTAATTTTCTAATTTTTTTTGGAGAGAGAGAGAGCACAAGTGCATGAGCAGGGAGAGACCAGAGTGGGAGAGAGAGGGAATCTTAAGTTGAGCATGGAGCCCGATATGTGGCTCGATCCCATAACCCTGGGATTATGACCTGAGCTGAAATCAAGAGTCAGGCGCTCAACTGACTGAGTCACCCAGGCTCCCCAATATAATTCTGAAATTTACCTGAAAGAAGAATCAGGCAAAAATAGCTAGTATTGTTAGCCATCATAAAAAAATGATTTTATACTACATTCATCTTTAAAATCAAGTAAGCATGCAAAAACAGATAAAAAGAATTGTATCATGTTTTATATTATTTCCTGTGTTCACATTATTATTTCGTTAACAAAATTTTTCCTAAGAAACAATGCAAACTTAAATTTTATATCATAAATTGTGAGTTGGTGAGGATCAAGGAAGTAAGATTATACTTTATCAAAATGTTAGTCTAATCTCAGTTATTGCTCTGAGTGAGGTGTAGCATCTCATTTCTGCTCCTTCCTGAAGAGTTTGTTACCTCTCTCATCTTTCTTAGAGGTAGCCTCCACCATCAGTCTCAACATCTTTATAGAAACTTGGGTCCTTAAGGAACCATGCAGTCCAATATTTCAATGCTTTAAATATCTGGATTCCAAGGGTGCCTGGGTGGCTCAGTCACTTAAGCGTCCAACTTTGGCTCAGGTCATGATCTCACCATTCGTTAGTTGGAGTCCTGGGTCGGGCTCTGTGTGAACAGCTCAGAGCCTGGAGCCTGCTTCAGATTCTGTGTCTCCCTCTCTCTGTCTGTGCCCTTCCCCCGCTCATGCTCGCTCTCTCTCTCTCTCTCTCTCAAAAATAAATAAACATTTAAACAAATTAAAAAATATATCTGGATTCCAGTTACAGATAATTTCATTTAAAATTAGCTTTTGGTTTTTTATATTTAGGCAGCTACCATTATTCTCAACTGCTAAAGATTATGACTTGAATGATGAATTAATTTATTAAATGATGAAGCTTTAGCTTCAAATGAATGGTTGTTCCAACCTCTCTAAAAATAGTACTTTGCAATCTGTTAATTAAAAGATAATTCACTGAAATAATCCCTTGATCCTATTAGGTCATTTGAAACCATAACACTTTTCAAATATACGTTCAAATTACTCCTACGGAAATACAAAAAGCAATACAAGGCAGTACTGCTACAATAACAACGTAATCACCAAATCTTAAAATTTTAATAACAATGGAGCTAGATGTGGAGACTGCCCGTAAAACTGGTGTATACCGGTGCACATTTTTAGCAAGTTTAAAGTGTAATTACGGTAATGGATTCAGTGAAATGGTTTCATCTTTGAAAAGGAATTCAATGATATGGCTGCAATTTCCATACTAAAGTGCCAATTCTATTCTTAAGTTCTCATTAAATTTTTTTTTTTGCCAACTCTTCTTGATTATTTTTTTACCCATGTCCAGTTTATTGATATAATTATCCATCATTATACATGTCATATCCTTGTTCATGTCAGTATTTGAACCAAATCGCTTTATTTAAAGAAACTAACAAAAATTCACAAGGTTTGGATGTGAAATTACAAAGACACCTAATGGCAGAGCTAAAAGCATGTAGACAAAAGACAGCAACAATAGCAAAATGCGAGTGAAAGGAAAAACAGATACTTCTCAGAATGGCAAAGATGTCTCAGACAGGAGAAAAGTATTAAAGTGAGTTTTTAAAATGCAAGCATAAATGATGAGACTGATATTGATTTTGAGTTGTCAAAATATTGGCAAGTGAAATTTATTTATGCGTAATAAGGAAATGTGGTGAAAACATTTTGGGTTCTTAATGTATCCATACTGATTACATTTCATATTTGAAGCGGCATTGTCCATTATGGTAGCCACTAGCCACATGCGGCTACTTCAATTTAAATTAATTACAATTAAATAAAAATAAAAATTCAGTTTCTCATCAGCACTGGCCACATTTCAAGTCCTCAGAGCCACAGTGGACACATAGCTACATTGCACACACAGAAATAGAACACTTCCATTATGCCAGAAAGTTCTGTCAAACAATGTTGTGATCCATGATGAGAAGAGTCGTAATGAAGCTTTATCAATATTACTCATCTGGAAGTTTACCACAACTACTTTTTTATTATCCAAGCCATGACTTACTTACAGAGACAGGTTATACAACCAGATAAAATTTGAGTCAAATTCTTTATTGCTTTCCACCCTCAACCAAGAAAGACTTCCTTGGAATATTATTATTACCTACCAGAACCTAAGAAATGCAATAGCTTCTTGTGAAAACTATATAGGCAGCAACTTTTGACTTGGTATAACATTTCAGATGCTGAATCACTAGGTATAATTTTATTCTTTCCATGACTGAGCAGAACAGCTGAGAAAAACAAAGGATTTTGTCTGCTTTATGTAATAGTATAACCCATAGCACACTCAGACAGAGATAATCTTTTATAATGGGTTTGGCAGGCATTTCCTTAACATGCTGGGGTGGGGAAAATAAACTTTATTATAGCTCTCTAAGGTTCTGAGTTGTAAAAGTGTCTCTACTGTAATATAAGCATTTCTTTATTTTCATTTTTAAAATTTAAAAATAGCTTTGTTTCCATAACTGCCTTAGGAAAATAGTAATAATAAAACAGATAAAAATCATTATATATTTATTCTGTAACATAAAACACAGAAAATGATTGGATGTTATCCCATTCTTTTATGAGCTAAATATAGCTCTAACACTACAATCCAATAAAGGTATGACACACCAAACATTTACAGACAAAACCTACTTATGAATATTAGACATAAAAAACTGACAATATAAGGAAACATTAATAAAATAACTACATAAATTGATTCAATAAAAGAAATCATATGATCCTCTCAGTAGATGCTGAAAAGCCACTGGATGAAATCAACACCCATTTATAGTCTTTTATTATTATTATTATTATTATTAATTCTATTTTTGAGAGAGAAAAAGCATGAGTGGGAGAAAGGGCAGAGGAAGAGGGAGAGAGAGGATCTTAAGTAGGCTTCATACCCAGTGTGGAGCCCAATGCGGGGCTCAATCTCACAAACGTGAGATCATAACTTGAGCCGAAATCAGGCACTCCAACACTCATTTATACTCTTAATAAAAATACATTATTGTATAAAATTAAAATAAACACAAGTATCTATTCCGAATAAAAACTCAATTACACATAGTAAAGCTATATTATCATTACTATTAAATTTTTTATATTTTTATATCATTTTCAGCCAATATAATGAAGCATGAAATAGAAATAACAGAAATAAATGGTGGAAAGAAAAATACAAGAATTTTATGATATTTTTCAGGTTACATAATTGTATAGCAAGAAAATTAGGAAGAACTAACTCATAGCTATTTTTAATAAAAGAATACAGAAATTAAACATTTAATCTGCAAAAATCAGTATATTTCTGTAAAATCACCAAAATCCAGTTAGAATGTATATAAAATATCTCCCCAAGTAAAATTCTGAATGAGTGATATGCATGATCTTTATAAGGAAAACTGCAATCCTTACTAAGATATGTAAATGGAGACCTCAATAGTGACAAAAACACATTCTTTCATGAGAAAAATAAGTATCATAAAAATCTTGATTTTTTTCCAAATTAACTTATAGGTTTGATGCAATTCCAATTATGACATTATTCCTGGAGGCCTTAAGAATGAGAATAACATTTACAGAGAAAAAAAGAAAACAAAAGATGTTTTATCTGATAATAAAATGCATCACATAATAAACCATGTTACTATCAGATAATTAAGTACATTACTATAGTTTAAAACAATGCCTCTGAGTAATCTTCCCTGACCCCTGACCTCCTCAATACTAATAGGAAACCAAGTTTTCTAAGATCTCTGGGTCATCCTGGAGCTGGGTCTTGGTAGGTGACATTTCTTCCTCTCCTTTTTCCTTTTCCTGTGGTCTGCCACCTGGTGGTCTGAATCAGTAACTTGGTTTCCACTGCTGCAGGATATCTAGGGTTGGCTCTTGCTACTCCTTTCGTTTACACATTTTCTGCTTAGCCACGGAATTAGAGGTGAGTGCCTGGGTCAAAGGGCACTAAATGACATCTTCCAGTGTTATTTAAAAGCATTCCTATGTGAAATGACATGGTGTCTGAGTTTGCTAAGAATGTTAATTACTATTGAAGCATGGTGCTCCTTTTGTGTGTATTCGCAAATTTGTACAATAAAAAGTTAAAACTAGAAACCAAACAAAGAACCACTGCTCTCACAAATATAAATGGCTGGTTAATATATAAAAGAATCCTCCATCTCATTAACAATAAAACGGGCAAGGGTGCCTGGGTGGCTCAGTTGCGGTTGAGCCTCTGGCTCGTGATTTTGGCTCAGTTGTGATCTCAAGGTTCATGGGATTGAGCCCCACGTCGAGCTCTGTGCTGACAGCATAGATCCTGCTTGGAATTTCTCTCTCTCCCTCTCTCTCTTCCCTTCCCCTGCTCATGCTCTCTATTTCTCTCTCAAAATAATAAAGAAACATTTTTTAAAATTAGGCAAATTAAAACAAGTAAATACTTTTTACCTTTCAGATTAAAAACACTAAAACACTAACAGTTTTTAGTGTGGAAAAATAAATACATAATCTTTTGGTGACAGTATCAGTTGATACTGTCTTTTGCAGGGCAATTTGGTAGTACTGATGGAAAATTTTAATGTTCCAAAAATGTTTCATACCATTACACCTGGAATTCCACTCCTCTTTTATGAAACTACTCTGGCATTCTTATGCAGAAATAATGTACACTAATGTTCATTGTAGCATTGTTTATAAGAGTAAAATATTGGACATGAGCATAAACAAGATACTCATTAAATAGAGGCATATCTATATAATGGAATACTATGCATCCACTTAAAAGAACAATCTATTGTACTAATATTGAAAGATACCCTTGGAAAATGAAGTAAAAGATGCTGTGTAAATGGGAATGGTCTCATTTTGGTTGAACAAGATAATAATATGTGTTAAAATGTGCATTTAAAAAATCTGGGGGTGCCTGGGTGGCTCAGTTGGTTAAGTGTCTGACTTTGGCTCAGGTCATGATCTTGTGGTTTGTGGGTTCCATCCCCATGTTGGGCTCTGTGCTGACAGCTCAGAGCCCGGAGCCTGCTTTGGATTCTGTGTCTCCCTCTCTCTCTGACCCTTCTCCGCTTGCACTCTCTCTCTCTCTCTCAAAAATGAATGAACATTAAAAAAAAACCTTTTTTTAATCTGGAGACCAATGACCACACAATTACAGTGGTTTTCTTTAGGTGGTAGGAAAAATAGGAGACTTTCACTTTCTTCATTGTATAGTTCTATAATGTTTGAGCCTTTTTCAGGGCACATATATTACTTTTCCAACAGAAAAAGCAATAGACAAATTATTAAATAAGTAAAAGAGTGTTTACCTGCCAAACTTAAAGAATGTTCCATTATTATGCCCAATTCTCTACTGCCTCCCACATCAGCAAAGTTCCCAGATAGGATGGTTCTACTTATTCTGAAGATGGAAGAGGCTTTTATTACTCTTTTTTGTTTGAGAGTCTTGATCTCAATGTCCTTGGCTGCAAATAGGACTCTCAAAATTGTCTTTACTGTTCCTCCCAGAATATTCTAAAAGGTATTAGAGAGTAAACAGGATGCTCAGTGCCCTCCTTAAAGTGAGAAAAGACCAAACTATCAAGTTTATAAAACTCAAACTAGAGGTTTCCACAGTGAGTGAACAAGATGATCCACTGGCACCCAGGAGAAAGTATTAGAATTCATCCTATATATTTTTATCTCACCCTTTGGTTATTTCAATTTTTTTCAAGTTTTGTTTTTTAAATTATATATTATATAATTGTTCATACTCATATATGTATATGTACATGTATGTAGTTCATTAGTAAATATATATTTATATATTAAGGGGGCATATTTAGACATTTTTTACTGATGTACTATCTGGTCAAAAAAATTTAGAAGCCATTCACCTAGGCTGCAGCTGCTTTTAAGAGAATGAAAAACACATATAAGTCACATAAAAACATGTTCTATGGAATTAGTCATCCTCCGCAAAGCCAGTAATAGTTAGAAGAAACCAAAACAGAAAAATAGATGAGAAAACACATGGAAGACAAATGCAAGGGTCAGCTTAGTAGGTAATAAAAGGTAGAAGGAAAGAGAAGAAGGAAAAACACATAGGAAAATTATCTACACACATACAAATGAAACAGTGAAAAAAACCCCATAATGAATAAAGAAAGGGAGGTGAAATAAAAAGCCACAAAAAGACCCTGAAAATTTAGAGATAAAATGAAAAGAAGCGAACTATCATGCCCTTGGAATTTAGAATGTACCACATCCATAGTTCTTTATTCTCAGTGTTGAGCACAGGGGTTGGTACATAGTATGCACTCAATAAATAAAGGATTTGAATCTATGCCATTTTATACCAAATGAATGTTTTTAGCCATGATTTGAAAAAAAGTCCTTGTATTTTTGTTATTTATTTGCTGCCTTTTTAAAAGTAGGCTTCATGCCCAGTGTAGAACCCAATGTGGGGCTGGAACTCATGACCATGAGATCAAGACTTGAGCTGAGATCAAGAGTTGGACACTCAACCAACTGAGACATCCAGGACTCCCTCTTTGCTATTTTAAATCAGGATGCTGAATATTTTATAGATTATAAGGAATAGAAAACAAATGACATTGGAAAGAGAATGAAAAATCTGTGATGCTACACCTGCAAATATAATAAAAATCTAAGGATTCACTGGAGAATTTGAAGATATGGTGGGTAATTATTTATTTGCCAAACCATGGAAACTTCCTCCATCCCTTTGCTGTTACATAGACCAAATAATCAAGAAAAGATATTTGCAAAGAACCTACAATTTAGAACTTCTAAAAAGTCTTTCTATAGCCAGGATAAAAGCAATTTGTAGGATTAAAGCAGTGACCTTTTTTCCCCCCTCTCTTTACTTGAAAGCTGAAATAGTACCATTTGGAGTAGCAATTAGGTAGTTCATTAGTGATGTTTTAGATGTTCGATAAATTACATGTGAAGATGACACTTCTATTGCATCGATACTTTTATGAATATTGCTAATAATAACTTAAAACCACTTGATCTGCACTGCAAGCATGTTTTGTTAATTTTTTTTTTAATTTTTTTTTCGACGTTTTTTATTTATTTTTGGGACAGAGAGAGACAGAGCATGAACGGGGGAGGGGCAGAGAGAGAGGGAGACACAGAATCGGAAACAGGCTCCAGGCTCCGAGCCATCAGCCCAGAGCCTGACGCGGGGCTCGAACTCACGGACCGCGAGATCGTGACCTGGCTGAAGTCGGACGCTTAACCGACTGCGCCACCCAGGCGCCCCGTTAATATTTTTTTTAAAAACCTGCAAAACACTGCTCTGCCAGTAGTCATACCTATTCTCTTACTCTCAGGGGCAGAAAAAAACCATGGATTACTCTTAGGCAAATATGAGGCACTATGTATGCAGATTATCATCCACATATTCATCTAATATTCACTGTGGGTCTTTTACTGCCAAGCATTGTGTTGGTGTGGGAGATGCATTTGTGAGATTAAAGAGTCTGCTTCCTCCAGAATTCACAATCATTTCTCTGGTCATAGTCTGATTGGATTAGCAATCACCAATGCATCTGAGATATATTTTTGCATGTGTGTGGATGTGTGGACTCATGGATGTAAAACAATAATAAAAAGGGTAAGAATTACTTAGCATTTAACCATTATTATTGCAGAATTCACAATACTTTCACTTTAAAAAAACCTTCATAGGTATAGATGTCTTTAAAAACTGCATACTGTGTGATTTAGCAATTCTTGTAGAAATTCATCTTCACAAAATGATAAAGATTAGGTGCAAAGCCTTAGTTACAAGGATGCTCACTGGAGAATTATTTTTTAGTGTAAGAAACAGCCTAGATCAATATGGGATTGTTGAAATAAACTGTGTTATGTTTACACAGTGGGAAAGCAATAAATATCAACTGAATTGTTTGTGACTCATATGTTGATATCCTAACCCCTAAGGTGATATATTAGGAGGTGGGACCTTTGGCAGGTGATTAGGTCATGAGGGTGGAGCCCTCATGAATGGGATTAGTTCTCTTATAAAAGGGATCCAAAGAGAGCTCCCTTTTTTCCACCTGTGAGGGACCATCACGAAGACAAGTTATCTATATAAAACAAGAAGTGGGCTTTCACCAAACACACCAAATCTGCTGACTCTTTGATTTTGGATTTCCCAGCCTCAGGACCTGTGAAAAATAAATTTCTGTTGTTTATAAGCTACCTAATCTTTGGTGTTCTGTGATAGTCCAAGCTAAGACACTAGATAACATTAAGAAGAATCATGCAGAAATATTTTCATTGGTATGGGAAAGTTTCTGTGATATATTATAATGAGAAAGTTGGAAGGTACCTTGTTGCTTAAGTATCAAGTACAGGGAAGTGTAAACCCTGACTTTGCTCCAACTCTGGGCAAGAAATTTGACCTCCAAAAGTATCAGTTTTCCCACCTGTTGTGGGTCGAATTGTGTCTTTCCCAAATTCCTATCTCCTAACCCCCTACCTAAGAATTTGACTGTATTTGGAGACAGGACCTTTAAATGGGTTAATTTAAAATGAGGTCACTGGCAGGGGGCCCTAATCCAGTATGATTACAGAGGGAAAGAAAAACCTTTTCCTCTACCCTCTTCGGTTTAGTAGCTGAGCAAATTAAATTGACAAAATAACAGGAGAGGAGGCATCCAATTTTATCAATACTTAACTTTTAAGTATGTGCATTGTATGTGCATGGTGGCTTCACAAAAAAGAAGTGAAAAAAGCCAAAGAGGCAACAGACTTGGAGGCTTATATACCTTTTTAACAAAAGGTGATAAATTGTGGAGAAGTGACTAGACAAAGGAAAGAGGGTTGGGGCTTCTAGAGTGCATTACTTGTGCAAAAGTGACTGGGAAATATGTGCGGGGGATGAAGATTTCTTAATGTAAGACAAGGGTTATTTTTGTAAAGTCTGTTTGTGCAAAGTCATCTCAGAGTTGACTCCTCATCTCTAGCGACAAGAATCCTCTCCTCACCTCTCCTCTTACTGGTATGGGGAGAGTACCTTTCTCAGGGCAAATTTATGCCCTGCTTTGCAGATGGTGAGAGAGCAGAGAGTTCTCACTTGCCTTTAGCTCAAAATAATCAGTATCCTGAAAGTGCCACATTTTGGGATACTATATTCAGGCTCCCCTTCAACTGATGCCCTTATAAGAAAAGGAAAGTTTGGTACAGACGGTAAAGAGGGAAGACCATGTGGACACAACAAGAAGGCAGCATCTAGGACACAACGCGAGAGGACTTAGGAAGAAAGCAACCCTGCTGACACCTTGATCTCAGACTTCCAGTCTCCAGAACTGCAAGAAAATAAAATTCTGTCATCTAAGCCACCTAGTCTGTGGCACTTTGTTGCAGCAATCCTAGCAGTCCTACAAGATGGGGAAAATCTTAGTAACATCTTTACTTACCTTTCAAGGTTGCACTGAGTCAAATAGATGTAAATCCCTTTGTAAACTACAAAGCACTACACAAATGTTTCTAGTTGTTACATCGTTCCTGAAAAACCTGGGGGAACGCAGTCATGTTAAGACTGGACTTTTTAACCACTTTGTAAGGCAGAGGCTCAGTTCCCATAGAGGATGGAAAGAAGCAGATTTCAGCAGAACTGTAGCAAAGAACACAAATGACTTGGCAGTGAAAGGAGAAAGGCAAAATAAAGAGAATTGTTTCTCACCCGCCCCCCACCCCCGTTGCAAGTGGTTAAAAAAAGAAAAAGACCATACATAACGAGAATAGCTAATATGTACAGAGAATTTACTAACTACCAAGCATCCCAAGGTCCCAAGGGCTTTTTATTGTTATTTTTTAGAGAAAGGGAGAGAGCACGAGCAGGGGAGAGGTGCAGAGGGAGAAGGAGATAGAATCCCAAGCAAGCTCCACACTCAGCACGGAGCACAATGCAGGGCTTGATCCCAACTCTGGGATCGTGACTTGAGCCAAAATCAAGAGTTGGACATTCAACCAACTGAGCCACCCAGGCGTCCCCCAAGTGCTTTTTATATGTGTTCCACAATTAAACCCCTATCACCCCTCAGGTACAAGTACTGTAGATGCATGTATATATGTGTATGTTTATTGTGGGGGAGGTTGTATACATATGTCTGTGTGTGTGTGAGGAGTGTACATATATATGTGTGTATGTGTTATCTATTTTGGTCTCTTTTCCTACAACACGTCTTCAGCATGAAAATCTGTTCATATGTAGTAGATAAAAAGTAATAAAACTGCCAAAATAAAAAGTTGTGATTTTTCAAGAGATGACTATGCTTTGCACTACTATGAAGCATGAAAAACACTACCTGACTGAACACAGTGACCTATGGTAAAATGCACAACACACAACAAATATCCACATTGTTTTCTTCTTTTTTAGAAGTATTTATTTGTTTGTTTGTTTGTTTAGAGAGTGAGTGAGCAGGGGAGGGGCAGAGCAATAGGGAGAGAGAGAATCCCAAGCAGGCTCTGCACTGTCAATGCAGAGCCCAATGCGGGGCTAAAACTCACAAATCGTGAAATCATGGCCTGAGCCAAAATCAAGAATTGGAGGCTTAACTGAGCCACCCAGGCTCCCCACCCTCCCTCCCCCCCCACCCCACCACATCATCTTCTAATTCATGCTCCAGTGCATCCACATGGGTTGCCCTGAGTATGTGCACTGTTCTTTTGAGTTTGTGTTATTTCACGATGAACATATTGAACATATTTTGTTAAACTGTATAAGCATACTGGCTTTAAGAATCCCAACTAGTGAATGAAATGAAAAGCCTTACGTTATGAAGGGAAAGTTGAAATAATAAAATGTTTTGAAATAAAGGAGAGAAATTGAAGGCCTGAAGAAATTCAGCCCACCCACCTTCAGGAATAATGCTAAGAAAATAAACGAAAGGAGAGCTTGTGCATCCCAGTTATTGTCTGCTTCTAGTGAAATGGGAGAGCACTGGGAAGAGACTGAAGATGAAGACTCTAATGCTAAGTAATGCCAAGTGCAGTTGAATAGCACTCTGTGGCCTCTAGGCTCATTAGAAACCATACAAGCAGCTTCTTTATGAAAAGAGAGAATTGGCAGAACAAAAGTGGGATTTCTATTTTAAGCTGGTTTAGAAAACAGAAAAAGAGAATAATAAACACCACAGAAATCCTTGTCTGGTGTCACAATGGTTTAGCCTAAGAATGATGATATCCTTCTTTCCTTTTTCCTCTACTCAGTAGTTAAAAAAACAACACTCTATCACACCCATTTCCAGCAAGTGGTGTTTGGAACATGGCTATCCACTTAGGAAAATAATTAACTTATAACCTCCCATTTAAAGTCTACAAGGAAAATACAAAACTTCTATACAGCAAAACGCACAATGAACTAAATGAAAAGACAAATGACAAACATGTCATTGCAACATGTGTCAAAGGGTATAAAAAGCTCTTATAGATCAATAATAGATAAAAAAGAAATCCCAATAAGAAATGGTCAAAGGATATGTAAATATAATCCAGGAACAAATGCAAAGGCTAATCAATGTCAAACAATGCTCAATTTCAAATTTAAAAATGGAAATTAAAATTATGTTTTGTTTTTAACCTAGTAGATTGGCAAAGACATTTTTCAAAAAGATTAAAAAAAATTTTTTTAAATGTTTATTTATTTTTGAGAGAGAGAGCGAGAGTGCATGAGCAGGGGAGGGACAGAGAGAGAGGGAGACACAGAATCCGAAGCAGGCTCCAGGCTCTGAGCTGTCAGCAGAGCCCGATGTGAGGCTCAAACTCACAAACAGTGAGATCGTGACCTGGGCCGAAGTCGGACGCTTAACCGACTGAGCCACCCAGGCGCCCCTTTCAAAAAGATTTTAAAAGAAGTTCAGTAATTTTCCATTTGGGAATTTACTCAAAGGAAATAATGAGACTTGGGTTCAAAAATTGGTGTTCATTACAGACTGTTTATGAATTTAAAAAATTGAAGTAATTTAATCTAGCAATTGAAGATTAGTCAAATAAATCAAGACATATATACTTTGATTTAGCAATTCTTCTGGAATTTATTCCTTAGAATAGTCAATAAAATCAACCATTCTTAGTGACACAAATATATTTATTTCAGCAGTTTGTAAGGAAAAAATGGTAGAGTACACCCAAACAGGGAGGGAAAAAAAGAAAAAGACTGCAGAGTAATCATCACATCTCTGCATTCACTAAGATATTGTGTGTGTATATATACACAAGCTAAAAATAATGAAATGGTAGTTTATAGAATACTTTGCAGCTGCAAAGAAAGGAGTTCTGTATTTTTATATGAAAAGTGACCTCATAGTGAAAAAAAGTTCCATGACTGTACATATAATATAATCCCTTTTATGTAAATATATCGTTAAAAAGAAAGCCACAGGCCCCAAATGGTGTCACTTAGGTTAAGTCCCAAGTCAGTAAACCAAGACTTAAACTGTAGTTTCAGCTCCTTAGAAATGTAACCTCTAACTAGTTAACATGGGAATTTCTTGGTCAGCATTAGGAAATTTACTGATACATCTTTTCTGTTCCACTTAGGAGGGTGACCTTGCCTCAAACAATGGATTCTTTGCTAACAATTTCCATTTTTTCCACTCTCTACCTTAAAAATCTTTAATTTCCTGTAGACCTTTGGAGCTCTCTTCTACTTGACATATAGGATGCTGCCTGATTCATGAACTGATATAGCTAATTAGATCTTGAAATTTTACTGCAACAATATATAAGGTTGTCTGAAGATATTTTGGGACGCCAAGCACTTTGGCAATGATCTTTGAAGACCCATTCCATAATGGACCCTAATTTAAAATTTGAGTTGGTGTTATCTGACATAAAATTTTGTTATGCAGGACACCTGGGTGGCTCAGTCATTAAGCGTGGGATTTCAGCTCAGATCATGATCTCAGGGTTCCTGAATTCCGCCCCATCTCGCTCTCTGCTGGGAGCACAGAGCCACTTGAAATCCTCTGTCCCTCTTCCTCTGCCCCTCCCCTGCTCACACTCTCTCTCAATGATGAGAAAACATTTTTAAAAAAATGCTTATGTAAACATTTATTTAAATGAATATTAACTTCCATTTTGCCCTTGAAAATCTCCTAATTCTAGTGTTTTCTATGTACGCATGAAAGGTTAAAGACCCACTTGGAGCCCTGAGCTCCAGATAGAGCCAGAGCTACATTGTTTATCTTTGTATTTTCAAACCCTTTAATTACAAACGCTTCTGGCCCAGTGGGTTTGAATATCGTTGGCACTGAGGTGCTAAGTATACAACGGCGAACCGAAGCCTTTGAAGGCCTTACCGAGAGAAGACTAGCCACTGCGCGTACGCCACTGCACCATTTCTAAGCGTGAGCCCCCACGCACTTCTAGGAAAAGAGAATGTAGAGATTCCTGCTATGGCCTCCAGCCAATGGCTACACTTTTGCTCTCAGCCCTAGCAACTCCGGGCCAATAGGCGGAAGGCTATCTTTTGATCCAGTACTGTCCTTTCCCAGCCAATCGAAAACGTTGTTCAAATGGCCCTTTCCGAGAGGAGCAGGCTCCAGGGAAGCTGGCTTCACTTCCGGGAGGCAGTCCGGGGCGGCTGCGCGTGTTGCCATAGCGACCATTTTACGTTAACTGGTTTGTGGGTTTCGTCCAGGTAGCGGAGCGATTGCGGAACAACTCTTTCTTCTCCCATTCTGTCTCGGCCCGCTGCGGCCCTAGGGCCTTAGCAGGCTCCGGCGGTCTGGCCTAGGGTTCCACGGCGTCCCACGAAGCGGGATGGCTGCGGAAGAAGAGGATGAGGTGGAATGGGTGGTGGAGAGCATCGCTGGGTTCCTGCGAGGCCCGGACTGGTCCATCCCCATATTGGACTTTGTGGAGCAGAAATGTGAAGGTAAAACCCAGATACCGAACCGACAGCCCTTTCTTGTGTCTCTCTCCCCAGCATCGGCCGGAAGGTGGTCACCACGAACCACCTCTCATCTCCTGGGTTTTTACCTTTGTCGGCGAGGTTTAGAGCTGGTTTGTAGGAGGTATTGCTGGCACTGCGCCAGTCTTCCTTCACGGAACTGAAGACGGGGACTCCCCCTATCCCTGAGCCCGAGCACATCCGAAAATCATCAGACTTTAATCCTGTGTTGTTGGGTCTTACACCCGATACTGCACGTTTCTTCTTTGGGCAGGTGGACTGTTTGGGTGGGCTTCGACAACTTCCCCAGTGACTTGGAAGGAGAGATGTCAGTTTGCCTATGTTCCTTATTATTTAAGCAGTTGATCGCAAAGGGAGGGCATGCTATTATTCCAGCAGGCCCAGAGCTGGCGACCCAGTGGCCTGTATTGCCTTTACTGAACACTCAGACTCTCTGCTGTACAAAAATTTGGGGTGGGGGCGGGGAGAGTATTTTCTAACAAATGAACTATATACATGTGGCATAATATTCCCTGTAAGGGAAAAGGACCTCCAGGTCCTTATCATTCACGCTTTGAGTTCTGCATTCAGTTTTCGGAGACAAATTGGAGCTCATTTACGGAGAAGGAACTAGAAACCATGTCATATGAATGAATGCCTAACTGTTATGGTGGTTGTTTAGCTAGGCAGGACTTTTAAGGTAGTAATATCCATCAATCATTTGAACGTCTGCCTTATGTTGGATGAATTAGACTTGTTTTGTAAGGTTCAGTGGGATAGAGCTAAGGTCAGTGGGTACTAGCTACAAATTTCTATGAAGTGCTCCCTAACAGAATGTATCCCAGTTAAGTTAGCCTACCTCAGGAGGTAATGAGTTTCCCAGGAGCTAGCAGTGTTTAAGTGGATTTGATGGCAACTTCATGGAGATGTTATAGAGGGGAATTCAACTATGATTAGTTATCCTGAGTGACCTTTTAAAAGTCCTTTCAACCCTGAGATTCCATGATTCTGGTAAAGATAAAATTTAGTTTGACCATTGGATCTTTTCATTACTATAATAGAAATTACACCATAATCAAAATTCAGATAATATTTGTCTTGTTTTTATGGGTCATTTCTAAAGAAGTTCAAAATTATTTTTATTTGTGATCTTTTTAAGAATTTAAAATTCTGAGACCGATGAAGCATGTGGAATTCTGACCTCTCCTTTAGGAAAATAAAGAATTATTTCACCTTTTGATTCTATTTATGCCTCTGAGACTAAATGCTGAAATGAAAAAAAAAAAAAATTAAAGCATCATTCTTTTTATCCCCAAACATCAAAAGTGGTGCATCTCGGTAATAATACATCTGATTGTGTAATTTTACAAGGAAGCAGTAATCCTCAGCCTTATACACATGTAAGGTAGTAATTTGGTTTACAATTAACTGGAAACAGTTTAAGTAGCTATTATATTGTGTGTATGTCCTGTGTTACATAGAGCAGATGGCAGTAGAAGTGGAAGTAACATCCCAGCGTCAGTTGAAATAACAGTGTTAATACTTGAGTGACTTTCAGTGTGCTGTTCTTCACCTTGATAATTTAATTTTTATTTATTTATTTTTTGAGAGAGAGAAGGACAGAACATGAGTGGGGGAGGGGCAGAGAAAGAGGGAGACACTGAATCCAAAGCAGGCTCCAGGCTCTGAGCTGTCAGCACAGAGCCCGACATTGGCTCAAACTCACGGAGGGTGAGACCATGATCTGAGCCGATGTCCGACGCTTAACCGACTGAGCCACCCAGGCGCCCCACTACCTCAGATAATTTAAAGATTAGTTTTGTACTGCCTGTGATATCAGCATTTATTTCAATTTATTGAGGTTATTTATTTAGTGTCTGGGGGCCAAAAGCTGGGGATAGAAAGATGAATGAAACAAAAGCCTTGTGCTTGAGAAGTTTATGATTTAGTGGGGAAGACAGGAAGGTCAATGGAAATTTAAATCTAAAGTGGCAGGTGTCATAATAAAGGAAGGCATGTAGTGCAGTTTTTAAGGGTTCAGAGGCAGGGATCTAACCAGCCTAGGATTTGGGATTGGGTGGCAGGTCTGGGAGAATGGGCCATTTGCAATGTCTTTAAGAACAGTTGGGAGAAGAGGACTGGGTAAAGGCCAAGAGATCTAGGAACACTTGGGCAAATATACAGGAGTTTGGAGCACCACTTGTTGTTGTTATGTTTGGTGGTATTCCAAGTAATTGTATATGTTGAGAGTGGAAAGTTTGGGTTTTGGAGTGGTGGGAGGTGAGACTTGGGATCTAATCTTGGACGTTTTGTCTGGCCTTCTAAGGATTTTGCATTTATTATCTAGGCAAAGAACAGTCATTGAAGACCTTCAGATAGAAAATTAAGGAGTTAGTTTTGCATTTTAGATCACTTAGGGGGAATTAAAAAAGTTTCTTGTTGACAATTCATGAATTTGTCCTGTCCTCTAATTAGATTGTAGCTTCTTGGAATATATATCTTTCTAATACACATTGTTTCACATATATGATCATTGAGCAAACATTTGTTTTGGTTTTATTTATTTTAATTTCATTACTGATTTATATGTAGCAAAAGTGGCCTAGCTAGTCACTTTCAGTAAAATTTGCATTTGCAAAGTTTGAGTATGATAACATAATCTGGAGCCTGTTGTAAAAGGAATTAATATTTTAAAACTATTAACAATAATATTCCATTAAAAGTTTATAAAGAAACTGCTGCCTTTTATTATTGAAAGTAGAAAATTAGCATTTGTCTTAACCATGAAGTAGGTCTTAAGTTGGAAAAAACTTGTTTCCAATTATCACTGTTATATGTTATATATATACAACATATATTACTACTAATATACATATATGTGTGTGTAAACACACACACACACACAGTTTCTTTTTAAATTCAAGAATTCAAAGCCTAAAAGCTAAGTTATAAGAACGAGAGTTCAATGTAAGATGTAAGGAGTGGAGTTTTATATTTGCATTAATCAAATGATTTGTTCTTTTTTACACTATACAATATTTTTCTTTTAAATTTAGTTTTTGATGATGAAGAAGAAAGCAAATTGACCTATACAGAGATTCATCAGGAATACAAAGAACTAGTGAGTATTTTTTCCACTAATTTTAAAAGGTAATTAGAATAATGTTAATTTTAGCTTTTCTAAATTAAACACATGGATTTTTCCATCTTAAAATTCTTTAATGAAAAAAAAATCCCACCTTGAGGCACCTGGCTGGCTCAGTCATACAGCATGAGTTAATCTTGGGGTCATGAGTTCGAGCCCAACCTTAGGCATAGAGCCTACCTAAACATTTTTGTTTTTTAAAACATACAATCTATCCTAATAGTACTACCAGTTCCATCAGGCTGCAAGGCTTCTCTGAGTATTTCATCCTTTTGACTTCTTATCTCTTCTACTGTAGAATCTAAAGAATGGATTTAGGGTAGCTATTTTAAGAGATCTTGCCTCTAATCTTTAAATTTTATTCTTATTCTTCTGATTAATCCAGAGAAGTGTTAATTATTAATTTGACATGATTGTCTTGTGATTTTAAAAACTGGCTCTGAGTAGCAGAAGAGTTGTACCACATTGAACATCATAACCTTGACTTCCATTATTTCAAGCAGAGGAAATAAAATTTCATTTGATTCTCTGCAAAAATTTTAACTTTTTGTTGTTTGTTTTTTTTGGTGAAAGACATTGTCATTGCCATATAATAAAATTTGCTATAAATTAATAATTGCAAGCAAGAATTTAATACTTAACATGAAAACTGTCTTTTGGAATTTTTCTATGTAAATTATAAAAGTTAAACTTTCCCTTTTTTAGGTTGAAAAGCTGTTGGAAAGTTACCTCAAAGAGATGGGAATTAATGAAGATCAATTTCAAGAAGCATGCACTTCTCCTCTTGCAAAGACACGTACATCACAGGTTTTGCTTTTGTGTTATTCTACTGACATAGAATTTTAACAAAAATGTCCAGGGTTTTGCTTGCATTTGGCTATGTTTGATTGTCAAAGTATACTATTTTGGACACTGTAAGAGTGAAAAGCTAATTCATCATATATGGGTTCTTTTTTATAATTACCTCAAGAAATGATCAGTTGAGGTATTAATGAGTTAATGCAGCTAAAAAGGAACTTTCTGAATGCATAACTATAATAGATCACAGGGTTTGTCCAAACTACTGTTTTATTTATATAGATCTTGCATAGGTTTTCAGTTGCTCCTTTTTTTATCTCAGCAGTTTCATAGTAAATGCTTTCTTGGAATTCCTTCCCTTGGAACTACTTTTATTGTCTCATTAGTTCTGCAGTACTGGTTTGAACTCAGTATTATGTGTTTTTATAATTAATATATACTGAGGGCTCATGCTAGCTGCTGTTTTAGGCACTTGACATATATTCTAGCATTTAATCTTCCTGATGCCTCTTAAGAATTTGGCACTATTGGGGCGCCTGGGTGGCTCAGTCGGTTAAGCGGCCGACTTCGGCTCAGGTCATGATCTCGTGGTCCGTGGGTTCAAGCCCTGCGTTGGGCTCTGTGCTGACAGCTCAGAGCCTGGAGCCTGTTTCAGATTCTGTGTCTCCCTCTCTCTGACCCTCCCCTGTTCATGCTCTGTCTCTCCCTGTCTCAAAAATAAATAAAACGTTAAAAAAAAAAAAAAAAGAATTTGGCACTATTGAGTGCCTGGGTTAGTTGGTTAAGTGTCCGACTCTTGATTTCAACTCAGGTCATAATCTCCTGGTTTGTGGGTTCAAGTCCCACATCAGGTTCTGCACTGACATTTCAGTGCCTGCTTGGGATTCTTTCTCTCCCTGTCTCTCTGGCCCTCCCCTGCTCTTTCTCAAAAATAAATAAATAAACTTAAAAAAAATGTTTAAATTAAAAAAAAATTGGCACTATTTTATTTCCACGTAGAAATGAAAGAACTCATGCACATATATATTAAGCAGTGCAAAGTCCACTACTAAGTAAGTAGTGCTAGGATGCCTGTCCAGGCACTCCCAACTGTGAGCTGTTGCTCAGAGGTTCAAGATGGGGATATGTTGCTACTGACCAAATAGCCTTCTTCACAAGTTGTTTTAGCTTCCCATTTTCCACCAAATAAACTATAATTCCTTAGCCAGATGATAGTGAGGATTGTCTATGATGTGACCCTAAATTATATGTTCATTCTTCTGCTATAGTTCTCTAATATATTATGTACTATAGTCATTACAGGCCACTTGTTCTTGTAAACATCCATGTGTCTGGCTTTGTTCATGCCATTCTGTAACCCTGGAAAGTTTGGCCCCCACCTTCCCACTGCATTATCTTTCCCTTATCCAGAGAATCCCTCTTACATAAGGGCCTTGCTGAAATGTTACTTTTTGTAGCAGTGTTCCTGATCCCTCTTATGCTAGGGTAGACTAGCACTCATTCTACCTCACTGGACACTTGTACATTTTTGGTAGAATTACAGTTTCTTAAAAGTCTGTTTGCCTTTCTAGATTGTAAGTCCTTTGAGCTGTTTTGAGTATCTTTGCATTCCCAGTGTCTAGCACAGAGATGAGAACTTAGTTCCTAGCAGGAGGTTCTTAATAAATGTTTGTTAACTTAAATTATCTTCTTATCAGGGCCTAGAAGAGGTTGCTTTGACTACTGTTTAATCCAGCACTTTCTACTATAGTTCTCTTTTGCACAGGTTTTGCTTATTTAATGATCATCTCTAATTCTAGAGATAGAACGTCTTTAATATAACATGACATTTTGAAAAATATATTTAACTATTATTGGTATGCTGCACTAATGTAAATAAACATTTGGTTTTAGTTAATAATGGTGTAAAGCAAAAGTTGTTCACCAATAGATTTTATTCTATATGTACCATAAGTTTAGTTTAACGTATAATAATAGGCAATATTTTCTTTTCCTTTTTAGTTGAACAGGAATAATTTGAAAATTATTAACTAGTATTTAGGTTTCTTTTAAGACATTGATATTTGTTTTTATTTTCCTTGTTTTTCAGGAATATTTTCTATTTTGGTTAATATTTGTCAATCTCTTAATTAAGCCATTGTGAATTAGCCTGAATTACTTTGTGAATAAAGATATTCATGCTAATGGTAGACTCATCCATCTTTTGTTTTCACTATTAGGATAACTTTAAATTATTTGTGAATGAAGATGTTCAGAATTTTAAGATACTGTTTTTAGTTCAAGAGTAATGCATCTTTCTCTTTTGTTCTGTCATATAAGACCTTTTGATTTATTTGGAGTTGATTCGTAATACAGTCTTGTTATGTAGTAGGAGACAAGCCTTTTGATACAGACAGACCTAGATTTGAGTCCTAGATGTTTCATTTGCTAGCTACAAGACCATGGAGACTGTTGTACTGTTTTCCTTTCTTATCCATTCTGATTCTCAGTTTCCATATCTGTAAAATATGGGTAGTATCTACTTTGGAAGGTTTTTGCAAAATTTAAGAGATAATATTCATAAAGCATTTAGAACAATACCTGACATTTATAAAGTGATCTATAAATGGAAGCACCTCCCAATTAATACTAGCTATTTTGGTGGTTGATTAGCAGTGTGCTAATTAGGCCAGGGTCACTGGTTCAATCCCCATGTGGACTAGTTAGCTGTATTCTCTTATGGAGCAAACACTTAGCATCAGATACTGAATAGCAGTAACCTGATTCAGTCAGCACAAGGCCATCACCATTACCAGAAGAACAGCTCAAAACTATGTTATTTACAACTTTGTAGCAATAATCTAATCTTTACACAGAAAGATCAGAATGCTGATTACATATGCCAGTATAGGGTGCCTAAGAATTAACTCAAGAAACCAGTTGCTTGCCCTGGGTTACTTAGGAGGTAATTTTTATTTTGGTTTGGTTTGCTTGGTTTGGTTTCAGTTGTTTTAACCAGCTCCCACTGAATTTTACTGCTAAAGCCCACTTAACAAAATTCTTTTCATCGGGTTTGGTCATCGTTATGCCTAGACCACTGCTTCTGCCATACTCTATTTATTGATGTCAGCAGGAATAGCAAGGAATGCATCAGATGAAGAACTCTAGTTTAAAACAACAACAACAAATCTGTGAGGACATGTTTTTCTGTTATATATGTGATTCTTAAAAAATTCTCATGAATTAACCTCAGAAAATATGATACTATAATAACTACTGAGATACTCATTATCTCAGTCATCTTCAGTTGAATTTTGTAATTTTGTGGTATTTTACGACTGAAGGAGGCAAAAATGACTTCCTTCATTGTGACTTCCTTGTGATTTTTTGTTGAGGATAAAGTACATCATTGATTTCTATGTACCATATTGCAGAAGACTTCTATATGGCAAGAGACAACAGTATTTTTTACTTTTGTTTTTTACTTGATTTGCTTTGACTTTTATAATATAAACATTAATACTTTTGTATTATGATAGTAATTTGGCAAAATTATGCTGTTTTTCCGATAACTTGTATCATTGAAGAGATTACATATGTAGTGTAACTTTCATTTTCTAAAATACACACAGGATAATAAACAATATTTTGTATGAGTGCTAGTAAGATTTTTAAATATTAATACTTTATTTTTTAGAGCAGTTTTAGGTTTACAGAAAATTGAGCAGATAATACCATGTCCCTTGTTTAAACATTTTTTTTTTAATGTTTATTTATTTTTTGAGAGAGAGGGAAAGAGAGAGAGTGACAGAGTGCCAGTGGGAGAGGGGTAGAGAGAGAGGGAGACAGAATCTGAAGCAGATTCCAGGCTCTGAGTTGTCAGCACAGAGCCCAACATGGGGCTTGAACTCACGGACTGTGAGATCATGACCTGAGCCAAAGTCAGATGCTTAACTCACTGAGCCACCCAGCTGCCTTATACAGTGTCCCTTATTAACATCTTTCATTAGTGTGGTATATTTGTTAAAATTGGTAAGTCAGCATTGATATATTATTATTGACTAATGTCCACAGTTTATATTAAGGTTTCCTTTCTGTGTTGTCCAGTTCTATGGGTTTTGCCAAATACTTTATGTCATATATCCACCATTACAGTATGTTACAAAATAGTTTTATTGCCTTAAAAATCCCGCTGTGTCCTACATATTTATCTTTTCCATCCTTGCCCCTGGCAACCACTGCATTTTACTGTCTCTCTAGTTTTGCCTTTTCCAGAATGTCATATAATTGGGATTATATAGTATATACCTTTTCATACTGGCTTCTTTCATTACGCAATATGAATTTAAGGTTCTTTCATGTTTTTTTTTGTCGTTGTTTGATAGTTCATTTCTTTTTATTGTCATGTAATATTCCATTATGTAGATGTACCACAGTTTATCACTTTACCTTTTGAAGGACATTTTGGTAGCTTAAATACTAATATTCAGGGGCGCCTGGGTGGCGCAGTCGGTTAAGCGTCCGACTTCAGCCAGGTCACGATCTCGCGGTCCGTGAGTTCGAGCCCCGCGTCAGGCTCTGGGCTGATGGCTCGGAGCCTGGAGCCTGTTTCCGATTCTGTGTCTCCCTCTCTCTCTGCCCCTCCCCCGTTCATGCTCTGTCTCTCTCTGTCGCAAAAATAAATAAAAAAAAAGGTTGAAAAAAAAAATTTAAAAAAAAAAATACTAATATTCAGGGTTTTATGTGGACATAAAAGTTTTCAACTTATTTGGGCAAATACCTAGAGCAAGACTTTTGGGTCATATGGTAAGATTAAGTTTAGCTTTGTAAGAAATTGCCAAACTCTCTTCTAAAGTTGCTGTGCCATTTTTAATTTTCACCAGCAATTAATGGGAGTTCCTGTTGCTCCACATCTCTGGCAGCACTTGGTATTGTCAGTTTTTTGCATTTTAGCCATTCTAATATGTGTGTAGTGGTTTATTTTTGCCCATTTTAAAATTGAGTTGTTTGTTTTCTAGTACTTGAATTATAAGGCTTTTTTATATACAATTTTGATACAAGTCTTTTTTTTATCAGAAACGGGTTTTGCAAATATTTCACAAAATTTTCTTCTGTGGCTTATCTTTTCCTTCTCTAACAAAGTCTTTCACAGAGCAGAAGTTTTTTTGTTTTGTTTTGTTTTGTTTTGTTTTGTTTTATTTCAGTGAAGTCCACGATTTAATCAATTTTCTTTCATGGATTATGCTTTTGGTGTTGTATCTTTGGAAGTCATTGCCAAACCCATGGTTATCCAGATTTTCTCTACACTATCTTCTAGAAGTGTTATGGTTTTGTTTTTTACATTTAAATCTGTGTTCCATTTTGGGTTAATTTTTGTAAAAGGTGTAAGTTTAATGTTTAGATTCATTTTTTTGCATGACCCGTCATTGTAGCACCGTTTGCTGGAAAGATGATTTTTTCTCCATTGGATTGCCTTTGTTTCTTTGTCAAAGGTCAGTTGACTATGTTTGTGTCGGTCTGTTTTCAGTTTCTTTCTGTTCTATTAATCTATTTGTATGTTCTTTCACCAATACCATACGTCTTGATTATTGTAGTTTAAGTTTATATATTTATTTTGAAAGAAAGAGAGTGAACGAACAGGGAAGGGGCAGAGAGAGAGAGAGAAAGAGAGAGAGAGAGAGAGAGAGAGAGAGAGATGTGCTATCAGCTCAGAGCCTGACATGGGGCTCAATCTCATGAATCATGAGATCATGATGCCATGAATCATGAGCCAATATCAAGAGTTGGACACTTAAGTGACTGAGCCACCCAGGTTCCCCTTGATTATTGTTGTTTGTAATTAGTCTTGAAGTTAGTGTCTGTGCTCTGACTTTCTTTTTTAATATTGTGTGGCTATTCTGAGTCTTTTGACTTTTCATGTATATTTAAAAACTGGTTTGTTGATATCTACAAAATAACTTGCTGGATTCTGTTTGGGGTTGCATAAATCTACAGATCAAATTAGGAAGAATTGACATGTTAGCAATATTGAGTCTTTTTATCTATGAACGTGGAATATCTCTCCATTTATTTAGATTATCTTTGATTTCTTTCATCAGAGTTTTTTAGTTTTCCTACTATAGATCTTCTGTGTATTTTGTTAGATTTATTCCTAAGTACTTATTTTATTGTAGAAATAATGTAAATGTGTCTTTTTGTTCCATATTCCCATTTTTCATTGCTGGTATAAAGGAAAGCAATTGATTTTTGTATAGTAACCTATCCTGCAGCTTTGCTATAATTAATTGTTCCAGGAGGTTTTTTTTTTTTTTTTTTTTAATACTTATTTATTTATTTTGAGAGAGAGAGAGAGCATGAGCAGGGGAGGGGTAGGGAGAGAGGGAGAGACAGAATCCCAAGCAAACTCCGCACCATTTGCACAGAGCCCGATGCAGGGCTTGAACTCAGGAACTGCAAGATCATGACCTGAGCTGAAACCAAGAGTCGGATGCTTAACCAACTGAGCCACCCATGCGCCCTCCAGAAGTTTCTTTAAATTGATTCTTTGGAATAATCTACAGTCAATCCTGACATCTGTGAACAAAAACAGTTTTATTTCGTCCTTCCTAATGTTTGTACCTTTAATTTCCTTTTCTTAATGCATTAGCTAGGACTTCCACTATTATATGAATGGGATGGGAGTGGGAAGAGGGAACTTGTTTCTGATCTTAACGGGAAAGCATCTAGTTTCTCACCATTAAGTATGGTGTTCACTGTCAAGTTTTTTTTTTTAATGTTTTTTGCTTTTTTTAAAAAAAGTATTTATGTTTGATTGAGAGAGAGAGAGAGAGAGAGAGAGAGAGAGAGAAAGTGAGTGAGGGAGGGGCAGAGAGAGCGGGGGACAGAGGATCTGAATTGGGCTCTGTGCTGACAGCCCTGATGTGGGGCTCAAACTCATGAGATGTGAGATCATAACCTGAGCCAAAGTCAGTTGCCTAACCTAGTGAGCCACCCAGGTGCCCCAGCTATCAATATTTTGTAGATGTTCTTTATCAGGTTAAGGAAATTCCTCTCTATTCCTCATCTGCTGAGAGTTTTTATCATGAATGGATGATGGATTTTGTCAAATGCTTTTTCTGCATCTGTTGATATTATCATATGATTTTTTTCTTTTTTAGTCACTTGATGTGATGGATTACATTAATTAATTCCAGGGTGTTGAATCAGCCTTGCATAACTAGAATAAATCCCACTTGGTCATGGTGTATAATTCTTTTCATGCACTGTTGGATTCAACTTGCTGATATTTTGTTGGATATTTTGGTATCTCTGTTCATGAGAGATACTGTTCTGTGCTTTTCTTTCTTGTAGTGTCGTTGTCTAGTTTTGGTATTAGTATAATGCTAGCTACATAAAATAGCTTAGGGAGTACTCCTTCTGCTTCTATTTTCTGGAAGAGATTGTAAAGAATTGGTATAATTCCTTTTTTTTCCCTGTTTTTGAAGATTCTTATCTGAGGGCAGCATATGCATGTTCAATTACATGTAAAACCCTAATCTGAATCATGCAAGGAGGGGTGGTAGGAAAATAGCATACACACTGAGTAAGTTATATATGGAAGAGATAGGGAATTTCAAAGTCATACTTTTTTTTCTCAATAATTTGAATCAATAGAACATCTTTTACATCATTCTATAGGCTATGCTATTTAACTTCTGCAAACAAATATTTAATCATTATTTTTTTGAGAAATAATATGAATCTGTAACTTTTCTTCTAAGTTATCTTTTTTTTTGTAGAGAAATTTTATAATTTCTTCATTAAATTTTTGGTAGAAATTACCAGTGGACCCAGCTAGGCCTGGTGCTTTCTGTTTTGGAAGGTTATTAATTATTGATTCCTTCTCTTTAATAGATATAGACAAATTCCAATTGTCTGTTTATTCTTGTGTGAGTTTGACAGATTGTGTTTTTCAAGGAGTTGGTCCACTTCATCTAGGTTATCAAATTTGTGGACATAGAATTGTCAGTAATATTTATTATCCTTTTAATGTCCCTGGGATCTGTAGTGATGTATCCTCTTTCATTCCTGATTTTAGTAATTTATGTCTTTTCTCTTTTTTTTTTTCATAGTTAACCTGGCTAGAGATTTATCACTTTTATTGATAGTTTTGAAGAATCAACTTTTAGTTTTGTTGATTTTCTCTATTGATTTTCTATTTTAAATTTAGTTGATTTCTTCTCTAATTTCTACTATTTTTTTCCTATGCTTATTTTGGATTTAATTTGCTCTTTGTAGTTCCTAAGGTGAAAGCTTAGATTATTGATGTTAGGTAATTTTCTTTTTCAATATATGCATTTAATGCTATAAATTTCCCCTGAGCACTACTTTTACTGTACTCCCCAAATTTTGATAAGTTGTATATTCTTTTAGCTAGAAATATTTTAGGGGCACCTGGCTGGCTCAGTTGGTTGAGTGTCCAACTCTTGATTTTGGCTCAGGTTATAATCCCAGGGTCATGGGATCAAACCCCATGTTGGGCTCTGCACTAAGTGTGGAGTCTGCTTAAGGTTCTCTCTCTTTCTTTCTCTGCCCCTCCCCCCACTTTCTCCCCCACTCATGTGCTCTCTTTCTCTAAAAAAAAATTTTTTTTTTAATTTCTTTTAACAAGAAATTTCCCTTAAGACTACAGTTAACCTTCGAACAACACAGGTTTGAACTGTGTGGGTCCTCTTCTACACAGATTTAAAAAAAAAATTTTTTTTTATGTTTATTCATTTTTGAGAGTGCGAGAGAGAGACAGATCACAAGTGGAGCAGGGGCAGAGAGAGAGGGAGATACAGAATCTGAAGGCTCTGAGCTGTCAGCACAGAACCTGACTCAGGGCTTGAACCCATGAACTGCGAGATCATGACCTAAGCTGAAGGTGGATGCTTAACCAACTGAGCCACCCAGGCGCCCATTCTTTTTGTTTTTTTTAATTTTAATTTTAATTTTAATTCTAGTATAGTTAACATACAGTGTTATATTAGTTTCAGGTGTACAATATAGTGATTCAACAGGTTTATACCTTACTCAGTTCTCATCATGTTAAGTTTACTCTTAATCCCCTTCATCTATTTCACCTAAACCCCCACCCACCTCCCTTCTGGTAGCAATCACTTTATTGTCTATAGTTAAGAGTGTGGTTTTGGTTTGTCTCTTTTTCTCTTTGTTCATCTGTTTTGCTTCTTAAATTCCACATATGAATGAGATTAAATGGTATTCGTCTTTCTCTCTAGATCCATCCATGTTGCTGCAGATGGCAAGATTTCATTATTTTTTGTGGCTGAATAAATATTCCAGCATGTGTGTGTGTGTGTGTGTGTGTGTGTGTGTGTGTGTGCATGTTTAAACACACACACCCGCTCTTTTTTTTTATTTTTTAAGTTTATTTATTTGAGAGTGACAGAGAGCTAGGGAGAGGCAGAGAGAGAAGGAGAGAGAGAATCTCAAATAGGTTCTGCACTGTCAGCATGGAGCCTGATGTGGGGCTCAAACCCACAAACTGCAAGATCATCTGAGCTGAAATCAAGAATTGGATGCTTGGGGCGCCTGGGTGGCGCAGTCGGTTAAGCGTCCGACTTCAGCCAGGTCACGATCTCGCGGTCCGTGAGTTCGAGCCCCGCGTCAGGCTCTGGGCTGATGGCTCGGAGCCTGGAGCCTGTTTCCGATTCTGTGTCTCCCTCTCTCTCTGCCCCTCCCCCGTTCATGCTCTGTCTCTCACTGTCCCAAAAATAAAAAAAAAAAAAAAAAAAAAAAAAAAAAAAAAAAAAAAAAAAAAAAAGAATTGGATGCTTAACCAATGAACTACCGAGGCAACCCATACCTCTTCTTTATTCATCTATCACTGGATACTTGGGCTGCTTCTATAATTTGGCTATTGTAAATATTGTAAATAATGCTGCAGTAAACATAGGGGTACATATATCTTTTTCAATTAGTGTTTTCATTTCTTTGAATAAATAGTCAGTAGTGGAATTACTGGATCCTATCCTATTTTTAACTTTTTGAGGAAGCTCCATACTATTTTTCCACAGTGGCTACACCAGTTTACATTCCCACCAGTAGTGCATGAGGGTTCCTTTTTTTCTACATCCTTGTTGTTTCTTTTGTTTTTTGTGTTTTACTTTTTTTGTGTTAGCACTTCTTGTTTCTTGTGTTTGATTTTAGCCATTCTGACAAGTGTTAGGTGATATATCATTGTGGTTTCGCTTTGCATTTTCCTGATGATGAGTGATGTTGAGCATCTATTCATGTCTTCTTTGGAGAAATGTCTGTTCATGTCTTCTGTCCATTTTTGATTGGATTATGTGGTTTTTTGGTGTTGAGTTGTGTAAATTTTTAATATATTTTGGATATAAACCCTTTATTAGATGTGTCCTTTGCAAATATCTTCCCCCATTCAGTAGGTTGCCTTTTAATTTCCTTATGATTTTCATAATAACATTTTCTCTTCTGTAGCTTATTGTGAGAATGCAGGATATAATACATATAGCATATACAATATGTGTTAATTGGTGCAATATATAATTGCTAAGGCTTCTGGTCATCAGTAGGCTATTAGTGGTTAAGCTCGGGGGAGTCAGGAGTCATATGCAGATTTCTGACTGCACAGGGGTCAATGCCCCAAGCCTAATGTTGTTCAACTGTACTTCTTCTTTTTCTTTTTTTTAAATGTTTGTTTATTTTTGAGAGAGAGAGAGACAGAGTGTAAGCAGGGGAGGGGCAGAGAGAGAGGGAGACAGAATCTGAAGCAGGCTGCCGACTCTGAACTGTCAGCACAGAGACCGACGTGGTGATTGAACCCATATGGTGAGATCATGACCCGAGCCGAAGTCGGACTCTTAACCGACTGAGCCACCCAGAAGCCCCTGTAGTTTTTGTATCCATGTGTTATTTAGAAGTGTATTGCTTAATCTGCAAGAATTTTAGTTTTTTCCATCTATCATTCAGTTACTGATTTCTAGTTTAATTCTGTTGTGGTCTAAGAGGATATTTTGTATGATTCCTATTCTTTTAAATTTATTAAGATGTGTTTTATGCCCCAGAATGTTGTCTATTTGGGTGAATTTTTCATGTGTGCTTGAGAAAAATGTGTATTTTTCTGTTGGAGAAATATCAATTTGATCCAGTTGACTGAGGTACTGTTCAGTTCAACTATGTCCTTACTGATTTTCTGCCTTTTGGATCTATTGTTGATAGAGGGTATCGAAGTCTCCAAATGTAATCATGAATTCATCTGTTTCTCCTTGTAGTTCTATTAATGGAGCAGTGTGAGAACATGAAATCACCTGTACCTTTCAAAATATGGCATAGTGAACTCTAAGCAGAGATAACCATAGGGTAATCTTAGGCTAAGTATGAATATATTTGAATGTCTTGTAAACTCATTTAAGTCAGATTCTCAAATACTCAGTGTTCATTTTTTTGTTAATGTGCTTTTCTCAAACAAATAACATCACATATACTTGATCTCACAGTCTTCTGTCAAAGTACTTTGACATTTCAGATAATTTAGTGGCTACTTGGGGGATTGTTGTTTTTAAACTGTTTTTTTTTGGAGTTAACTCTTGTATTTAGTTCCTCCAACTGCCTTTGTTGGAAGTTCACATCCACTTCCTTGAACCAGAAGAACCCCATTGCTGTAAAGTTGTTAGGTTTAGTGCACCATTTTGATATTTAACCAGCATAAACAGGACGAGGGCAATTACTTTTATGGGTACTTTTCATTTTAAAAAGTGCTTTCTCATTTTACTTAATTCCAACACCCAACCAGAAAGTTATTATTATTGTTTTTTTAATGTTTATTTATTTTTGAGAGAGAGACAACAGACAGAGCATGAGCAGGGGAGGGGCAGAGAGAGAGGGAGACACAGAATGAGAAGCAAGCTCCAGGCTCTGAGCTGTCAGCACAGAGCCTGATGCGGGGCTTGAACTCATGAACCGTGAGATCATGACCTGAACCGAAGTTGGATGCTTAACTGACTGAGCCACCCAGTCACCCCAGAAAGTTATTATTAAATTTATTTCATGCTAAAGTGAAAATTTTTCCTGTTGTAATATCTCTGAAATGAGAATGCATTTTATAATGAATGACATAATGTAATTGGAAGGTTCTTTTTTCTTTTCTTATTGGTACATGAAGTAATGATTCATTTTACTCATCTATGGAATCTTAGATTCAACAAAATACTGTATTACTATTATTATTAGAGTACTAATTTGCAGAGGAAGAAACTGAAGCTCAAAAGACTAAATGATATGTCCAGAGTCACACAGCTAGTACATGGTTAAGCAGGAAGTGGGCTTGTGATATTAAGGGCTCATTTTTTCCAATGTTTCAGTAGTTCTCAAGCTTTAATGTTGTAAGAATTATCTGTGGAGATACATGGACACCCATACTCTAGAAATTTAGATTCATTATGTCTATGGTAGGGTTTAGGAATATGCATTTCTTAGATGCATCAAGGAACATACTTAAGTATCAACTCAAACTCTGACTTGCTGATAGAAGCCCCAGTTGATACATTGCTATTCAGTAACATTGCCCTTTAAGAGTTTATTAGTGATGAGAATAAGGTCCTTGATATCACTAATAAGAAGTCTAGGAAGCCCCAGAACAATGTTTTGTGGGGGCATAATCATAGAAAGATGTCTTGGCAAACATCACTAATCTATCACAGAGACTCTCCACAAGTGTTTTCAATACTGAGCTTTCGGCTGAAACTTTCAGTCAAGCCTATCTGCTATGCCCTGCTGTGGGCCTTTTGAACGGTGTATACGAATTTAATGGGAAAGAATTTTCATCATTTTTTTCTTCAGTTGACTCTTCATAAATGTCACAGAGAGCTGCTTTTGCATTTTGTTTTGTTTTCTTATATACTGTGGTTGTTTAGGGTGGGAGCTGGTTGCTGGGAGAAGGGCTCCTTCTCTGCTTATGGAGGTTTTGTTGAGATGTCTGACATTATTGCTGCTGCCCAACTGATAAACAATAGCACACCCTTGGTTGCCTCTGCATGATTTTGTGTGTTCAATTTTTCTATCAATAGCATGTAAAGCTTGAAATAAGATTTTAGTAAGTGCATAAAATTTGAGTGTTTTGGGTTTTCACACATTTCAAATCTTATTTTACTTATTGTTGATTAGCTTGGGAATTGGTTTGCTCTTTAATATAGCAATAGTTCCCTGTAGTTAAAAAAGTGTTAATTTGGGTACTCCAGGTAGACACCTTAGTTTTCCCCCTAATTTATCATATTTTTTTAATCCAGAAAATTATTTCACACTAATTTCTAATTACCTCTTATATGAAGCCTTCTACATACAGGAGAACTATAATTGTGTTTTCATATTACTAATACCTCATTACACTTAATATCCAGACTCCATTTTTTTGCATTTACTTTTATTTAACTTGGTACTTTTATTAATTAAGGGATAATTTTGTAATTACTGATTTATTAACTATAAATTTCAAGTGACAGAATAAAAACCAAATAGTTATCTTTATTTCGGCTGAAAAACAAATCCAGATACTGAAGTTGTAACTTTAAAATTTAAGTCCAATTTCTGTGCTGTTTTTCAGAGTTACTCAGCACTGGCTCATTTGGAAAATGTATCATCGCCATCAGCCTTAGCTTCTTGGAGGCATGGGGGTTGGGAGAGTTAGCCTCTTGAGAGCCTACATTAAAGGTTTTTAGAATCTTAAAATTTTCCTTTTGAGTCATCTGACCATAAATAATAATACAACATTCCTGAGTTGATAGAAATGATTTGCCATAGAAATGATCTGTGTGGAAAATAGTTTTAAAACTTGAATCTTCATTTAACTTCCAGACTTCTTTCCATAGGCCATTTTGCAACCTGTGTTGGCAGCAGAAGATTTTACTATCTTTAAGGCAATGATGGTCCAGAAAAACATTGAAATGCAGCTGCAAGCCATTCGAATAATTCAAGAGAGAAATGGTAAAGTGTTGAATTTAGAAATTGAATTGCTAAATGCATTTTGTTTTTTCAGTTTTGATTATTCTGATTCTATTATGGTCTTAAGTGTAGCTGCTTTGTATAAATTTATTTCAAGTTTGAAAATCTGTGGCTGACTTAAGAGACCCAAGAATGTAATCTTCCTGATCAGAGTGTATTTGCCATCTCAAAGAAAGCAGACTAGAATCTAATTTAATGATGCTTTAGGTCTCAGAGAGCTTGATTTTTCTTCCTAGCCATTTTGTTTATGAAATTCAGTATTTTTGAGTGGTTACAGTTATAGTTACTGTTGAGAGAAGGGGACTTCTCTTTTCCTTCTGGCTTATCATTGTTAGGACCTTTGTGAGAGACGGTGGCTCTCCAGAGTTAGTGAGCTTTGGAAGTATTTAGAGGGTTGTTGAAACCATATGGCTGTCTCCCATTTCTGATTCAGTAGGTCTGGGGTGGGGTTGAATACTTTGCATTTTTAACAAGTTTCCAGGTGATGCTAAAACTTTTGGTCTTGGGACCAAACTGAGAACTGTTTCAGGGAAATGGGCAGGTATGATTGCACTACCATCAGGTGGAAAGGAAAACAGAATTCAAAGCCCCAGTAACCCTCTTTTAGTTTTATCTGTTCTCTGACTCTCTTGCCTAATCTCAGTTTCTCTCTAGCTTTTCCTGCTTTTATTTCCTCTTTGTGTATTTGAATTACATTTGACATTTTGACCTAAAACATCTGAGTTTCTAACCATACTTATTATTGTACTATGTCCTTTTCAATCCAGACTCTTATCTCCTTTCAGATTTCTGGCTCTAATAACCTGACCTTGATACCTATATGTTCCTTTGTTCAATGGACCACACTGATATTCTTGACCATGCCTATATATTCTTCTTTGGCAGCAGGACCTTTTTGTAAAAATTGTTTCTTGAACATGTGAGAGCTATAGTTCCGTTGTACTATTTGCTTTTAAAGATCTGGAACATGCAACAAGAGGTTTCTGCTGTTGCATGGCAAACATTGGAGTGTTGCAGGGCCCCTTGTGGATTGTCCTCTTGTTAGTCTGATGTGAGTAGAGACTATTTCTTAGAGTCAACCACCACCATAACTATCCTGTAAGATTCTAGGATGCTTTTCACAGCGGTGAAAGAGGTGATGTCTGTGGGTAGGAGATAACACCACCCTAACCCTGAACTACACATGACATTGTGCTGTGACTTTGATGTAAAGAAACTTAGAAAACAGTCTCTTTCTTTGTCTTTGTACCATGGTTTTCTTTATAAAATCCTTTTCTCTGAATGTTCCTGAAATTATGCTTTATTCTGACCTATTGGATAGAGAATGTGAATAATTATTTTATGTTAGTTAAAATTGTTTTGGGGGGGCTCGATTTTGATAAAAGAGATAGTGAACTTGATATTGGCACTCTGTAGTTTCCAGTTTGAATTTAACTGGAAACTCATTTAGATTTAATATAAAGAAAGGGAACAAGTACATTGGCTGGATGCCTCAGGCTGCCATTAGCAGGAAGCCTCAGTGAAAATGTCTTAATCAATAAGAAATTATCATCTCACAGAACAAGAAGTCCAGAAAAAGGAGGAAAGGAAGATGGTCCATGTTGGCTAAGTTAAGGACTCAGTGATATTATCAAGAATGCTGACGCTTTCCATCTTTATACTCTGCTATTCTCAGGATCTTCTCTCATAATTGTACTCTGACTGCATTGAATAAGACTCAGCAACATCTCATGAAGAAAAGGGGTGTTTCTTCCTGTGCATCTCTTTTTGTTAGCAAGACAACACTTGCATAGAAGCCTCCTAGGAATTTTCCCCTCAGGTCCTATTGGTCAGGATTTGGGTCACATGCCTTTCTTAAACCGTCTAGCAGGGGAAATGAGACTGTTATGATTGGCTTAAGTCACTCATGAATCACTCTGCTGTGGTGGGGTAGGGCTCAGCCTCTAAGTACTTGGCTACCTGCTAATTAAGCAAATCTGGCTTATGTTAGCAAGAGAGGATGAGACAATGATGCAGACTAATGCTGGTGTCAAACTACAGAGTGGGACTGTTTGCTTACTTTTAGGTAAAAACTAAGACTTAGTTTCTGCCATAGTATTTTTAATACTTGGATTTAAGAATGTTGCTTAGCTTAGATCCGGTAGCTAGTACCTTAGAGCAATGTTGATTGTACTAAAAACTGCAGATCATTTGAAAATTGTCTTTATGGTAAGAAACATTCAAAGGCTGTTTGGATTCTTAGTTATATTTTATCAAAGAATTTTTGGAGAAATGCAAATCAGAGCATTATTTTGATGGCTTTGAAGTATTGCATACTACTGCATTATTCTTTCCTTAGTTCTTTTAATTTTCCTTAGAAATATTATTAGAGAATACTAATTGTATATCTTTTGACTGAGCAAAAATGCATCGATGTGTTTTATCGACATCAGCTTTCTGGTTGTGACACTATACCATATTTTGCAAGATGTTACCATTGGGGGAAAACTTAAAAAAGGTGCATGCATAGCATTTCTCTGTATTATTTCTTAAAACTGCATGTGAATCTGCAATTATCTCAAAATAAAAAGTTTAATTAAAAATGTATTTAAACATCAAGGGGATTAGAATCATATAGCTACTTTAATTTAGAGCAGATCCAAAATCCCATAGTCATTTGTGAATAGAGAAAATGGAAGGTAAAAATTAAGAGACATGCTGCTGATGTTGCGGGAATATACTAATTATAGATATGAACACAACACTGATTACCAGTCTACCTGCTTATCAGGAAGATAAAGGTAATAAAGCAAATTCAACCAATTCTTAAAATTACTTGCCATGAGTTATTATTTGCTTGGGCCAAAGTTGGTATTGCCCTGGTTTATAGTTATTGGCCCAATATCTAAATAGAAGCTCTGAGGGCAGAGATTGTTTTATTCATCTTTATATTGTCCCTGAGTGCTTAGCACTGTGCTTTTTCCCATGTAGTAAGCAGGGCTCTTTTCAGTAGCATTTGCTATAGTATGAATGAAGAGTATTAACATACTGTTTCAATTAAAGTATTTTATATTTTGTTTTGTAAACTCTTTTCACACTTAAGGGATACTTTTAAGAGCATAGTTTTATTATTAGGAGCTTAATGATTTCAGTGGTATATACTCAGTATGTGATTAGGGGTGGTGATAGTTTATATTAACTAATTTTAATTGCTATATTATGGTTATTTTTAATAGGTAATACAAATAATTACTAAGAGAATTTCTAGGTAAAATTGTGGGTTTTTTGGTGGGGCTGATTTTCTAAAACAAGAAAAAGTTAAAAAGACCATAATTAGATAATAGCTGAGAACATTTTTAAAACGAAAGATATGAATAAACTGATTTGTACTTCTTGGTGAGTTAGAGTAGTGAGAAATAAATGTTTTCAGTTGAGTTTATATTCTTTTGTGTGGTCTTTGGTTTTGAACAGGTGTATTACCTGACTGCTTAACAGATGGTTCTGATGTGGTCAGTGATCTTGAACAGGAAGAGATGAAAATCCTGAGGGAAGTTCTTAGGTATCCTTCTTTAATTATTTTTTGAATGAATCATTAGTAATATTGTGATATGATCTGTATATATGTTTTCTATCTCCAAAATATTATGAACTAGTAAAAATATCTATATGCTCTACTGAAAACCATAAAAATGATTTATCATTGTACTTGTTTATAACTATGCATAACTTTTTTTTAATTGACAGAAAAAATGATTTTCACATGCCTCATACTATATCAGGCCAAATGGGAGGGTCTTTTTCTCCTCTCATCATGGGAACAGGAAACTAGCCACCAGTGAGAAAAGTTGCAGTTGACCCATCCTGATGCCTGGAAAGGGGCGTAGTGGCCTGAGTAAGCAAGACATTCCATGGCTTCTGGACCTTGGTATTTGAGATGGCTCGTTCTAGGTGTCTAACAGTAGGAGGCTGGACATTCAGACTCCACAGGCCGAATAGCTGACTGGGCAGGTACCCTGCAAGGGAAAAGTAGACAGTGGGAAGTGCTCATCCCAGATGACTGTCTTGTGGGTCTCTTCCTTGCCCCAGTTACACGATTCTCTGCCAGATGCCTGGCATGGAGTGTGCAGCACACTAAAGGAGTAGTTCTTTTTCTCTTGGGTCTGTTGTCTCTTAACCCCTCTGGGAGATTTGAAGGGAGTGGCAATTGAAGCACCTAATTTTTAAATCTCCTTTGAGAATGTATAGGCTTAGGACACTTGTGGCCAATGTGTCCCCTACAGAATGGGGCCTTGTCCTTTGGGGGCCCTTCCTTTCTCTTCAGCCCTAACCACACACATGACTGTCTTATAACATCCTGTAGTTCCAGCCCTACCCACCTCGTTTCAACGTCAAAGCAGAAGGGAGGACAGGCAGGATGGTCAGTAGGAGGATGGGTCTAGTGAGGAACTATGGAAGAACCTCCATGACTTAGTGCTTATTTCCAGGGGATTTGAGTGGTTGTAGGGAGGGAGGCAGGTGTGCAGGTGAACCCAACCTCTTCTGGCCAGGTCGTACTTCCCACAGCAGGGGCAGATGGGAGCCTGAGAAAACACAGGATGCTTTGAGTTTATAGGTTTGAAGAGTTAAGGATATTGATAATAGGTTTAGAGGACTGGTAGTTTGACTTGTACTGGTTGTTTCTGTTGGTTGATTCATGGTCTGAAAATTGATCAGCATTGTACTTTTAGATTTTATTTTCTAAAAAGCCCTTAGGTTTTTGAGGGAGATGTACTACTATAGAGTAGTAGAGCTTAGTTATAAACACGTACGAGAGTTGACTTGGTTATTTCTCTAAATCAGGGGGCCTCAGTGAGCATTTTACAAAAGCTGATAGGGCTTTGGCATAATGATATCAGGAGACCTTTGTGGTAACTCCCATGCCACTGGAAAAATTAGAATGGGGGGAGAGATGGATCTCATAATTTTAAAGTGAGAGATCAGATTTGCCATTCAAATTTGAGTTTGGGATTTCAAATCTGTAGATCTTTGTTCAGTTTGGGGCATTCACATTTCCAGAAGAAATGAGTAAACCCATATTTTATGTTACCATTTTATGCCGTGTATATTATGTCTTTCTCAGTTGACTAAGCTGCTTTAAGAAAAGCCTAATTATTTCCACCTTGGTTTCCAAGATTCCTTAAACACATTGTGAGCTTAGTTTAGAATGTTGTTTGTTGAATATTTGTTCTTTGACCAAAAAAGAAAATTTACTTTTCTACCTTATTTTTGTATATTTCAGAAAATCAAAAGAGGAATATGACCAGGAAGAAGAAAGGAAGAGAAAAAAGCAGGTGCCCACAGAGCATATTAGTATAGTAGAAGTATTTCATTGCTGTTATCTCTCTCTCTCTCTCTTTTTTTTTTTTAAAGTAAACTCACCCAACATGGGGCTCGAACACTTTACCTCATGCTCAAGAGTCTCATGTTCTACCTACTGAGCCAGCCAGGTTTCTCTCATTGCTGTTATCTCTTAGGTTTATATGGCAAGGTTTTGCTGCTTATGTGGAACCACATAGTTCCTCAGAGTATCGTATTCTCTTGGCAATTCTAAGCATTTATATGTAACTTTATAACCATATTCACTTTATAACCCATCCAGCAACCTACCTTTTAAATACCCAATAAACATTGAGATTATTAACTCCCCAAAACTGTAATATCATTCATATTTTGAGAGACTCCTTTAAAAATTTCCCTTAATTTTATGAATAGAGACAATTAAGAAAAATATTTTACTTTCCTGCTCTCTTTGATTCCTTTACTGTTTTGAAACAGCAGCTATAGTTACTCCTGAGGGTCTCCTGAAGATTTTAACATTATCAGCCTGCCGCAGAATGGTTTAGTAATTATATTTCCTGGCATACTGTTCTTCCATTAAGAACTATTTCTATAAAGTACCTAATCTTTCCTAAGGATAAATTAAACATGTATCTGGCTAAGGTGAAGGAAGCTAATATTTATTCTTTCCTCTTCCTTCTTCTAGCTGCTTCTCTTTCTACACTTGCCCAAATCTCTCTGAAGGGAAGGGGAAACCGAATATAAACTCTCTCTCAATCATTCAAAAGTCATTTTCCTTTTTTTCCTTCAATCACTATGACACATGCTTGTGTATCATGCATTGTCTTTGAAAAACCTTATTTCACTCCCAAGGTACCCAGTGAAGAGCAGGAGAAATAGAGATGTTTTAGGATTAAGAGGGATTTATTTATCTTTAAGTAAATCTCCGTTTAGTGAATGAACGTGCAATTCTTAGATATTAATATTTTTAATGTAAGAGTATAGAACAGAAATCAGTTCAAAACTGCTATTAGAAGACATTAGTATGAACACTTTGGTTTATAAGGAAACTATATTCGGCTTCTTGAATAATACTGTGTTTTAGGTGTACATGTTTGGGTTTTTTAAAAACTTTTCTTACAGTTTTTATACGGAAATTTTGAAACACACAAAAGTGGAGCTGATAGTATAATAATGAATCTTCCTGTGTTCATTACCAGCATGTAGGGGCTTCTGTCATGAGCTTCCTAACAAGCTACATGTGATTAGATTTTACTGTTTTTAAGAAAAACAAATTATCAGTTGACTAAGTTCTTTCTAAGATTTAAATGATTTATTTGGTTTAAATATACTCTCCCATTTTAGAAATGGAAATAAACCAGTCGGTGGTTTCTTCAGGCATAACGTGGTAGTGCTATATAGATTATTTTAAGTGGAAAAGCACCTTGTAATTTAGTGAATTTATTTCTCTTAGAGTACTATTGGTGTCCTCATCAATTACATCAATGACTACTCAGGTCACATGAGTAGTAAGGGGTGAAGCCTGGATTTGAACCTAACTTCTTGCTAAGTCTGAAGTACTAAGCATCCTTGTTGGTTACTCTTAGCACTTCATGATTTGAAATGAGAATGTTTACCTCAAAAAGTAAAAGATGTAAAGTGCTGAAAACTTTGGAAAATCTCTTGTTCATTATCGATTTAGTAGACAATATTTAATGACATCTTTGGATAACTTAAGTAGTGAATTAGTCAAAATTAATCTAAAAATTTTTTAATTGTGTTATGAATTCCTGAAGTTATCAGAGACTAAAACAGAAGAGCCTCCAGTGCATGCAAGTGAAACTGCAAAAATGAACTCCCAAGGGGATGGTGAACATTTTGCACACCCACCCGCAGGTAAGGTTGAAGTGTACTGAACTTTCTTTAATAATATGAATACGTAAACATTATAAAGAGTGTGTTACTTTCTCGTGCATACTTAACCTTCAAAATGACTGAATGGCCATTGGTATTTACAATTCTCTTTTAATTTAGCTATAGAAGTTGCAGGTGGGAAACACTCAGCTGACAGAGTGTAGTCCCCAGATTTCTAAGTGAAGCCTGGCATCCAGGGGAGTGAGTCAAATTCCTTGAGGGAGACACCGGCCTTTGTGCCATGGCTACAGCATCCAACATATGTTCACATCACATCTGTTGTTTTCCTTGACCACGGTTATATAGTGTCTGTGAATTAGAAGTTGAACTTGGAAAGGTAATACTATTTTACTAATGAATTCAAGCATAACTAGAAAACAAGAAGTAGCCAGTTGATGCAGAGGTTTAGTCAGGAAATATCATTGGAACTAAAATTGATGAGAATCCTTGTGGGAAATGTTAGTGGATGAACTTGTTCACTGTACAGCAAATCTATTTTCACTATATTCTGATTTCTTTTATAAGAAAACAAGTAATTCTGAAACAGAAGTGGAGCCAAGAGCATGAATTCAGTTCATTTTATCTTACATTTCTATGGTTTTAAAAAAATGTCCTTTTCTTATTTAAAAAAACCCACACAACTGTCAGGTAGATATTGCGATCCTTATTTTTCTGCTGTCTTATTATTACTGTGTTATAAGAAATTCAGGGAAGTTGAGTGACTTGTCCAAAATCACTGAGCACTTAAATGGTAAAACCGTAACTTACTTTGGTCTTCTGCCTCCAAATCTTGTGTTTATAATTGGGGTGCCTGGGTGGCTCAGTTGGTTAAGCATCGACTCTGGATTTCGGTTCAGGTCATGATCTCACTGTTTGTGGGTTCGAGCCCCAGTCAGGCCACATGCTGTCAGCGCAGAGCCTGCTTGGGATTCTCTCTCTCTCTGTCTTCCCCTTCCCCTGCTTGCACCTGCATGCACTCTCTCGTGCTTGCTCTCTCTCTCTCTCAAAATAAATAAACTTAAAAAAAAAGAAGAACTTTTATAATTGAGATAGGATAGGTTTGATTTTTTACTCACTGATTTTACGGTACTCTTAGTTGATAAAACAATGAGGTATAGGAAACAGAAGCAAGTTGATGAAATTGCCTTGCTTCTTTATTCCTAGCAAATGGAATCATTTTTCTTTTTTCATATTCAGATTCTAGGTAGAAAAACTTCATTTGATTATATTTATGAAAGTACCTGCTTTAGATTTGTCTGAGTTCTTTTTTAATTTGTTGGCCTAAATTTAACTTTCTGTTTTATACAGACCTAAGTGCACACTGCTTCAGTCTTGTGTTTGACATAATTTGAATAAATTTGCTTTGTCTAGTTTTTTTGTTTCTAAAATTTTTTAACGTTTATTTTTGAGAGAGAGAGAGAGCAAACGCGCACAAGCGGGGGAGGGGCAGAGAGAGAGAGAGGGAGACAGAATCTGAAGCAGGTTCCAGGCTCTGAGCTGTCAGTACAGAGCCCAATGAGGGGCTCGAACTCACAAACTGTGAAATCACAACCTGAGCCAAGTTCCTATGCTTAACTGACTGAGCCACCCAGATGCCCCTCTAGTTCTTTATCTGTTAAAGTGAAGTTATAGAAAACTTAATCTCAAACTACATATAACTCAAGTATGCACATAAGTGCACAGAAAAAATGGCAGATAATTTCTAAAGTAATGATTTTAGTTTTGAAAAACTATTCTATTTTTAAAAAATGAGTATATCTGATATTCTGGGAAATCATTTTATGCAAAGTGATGGAAATCCATTTTGAAGACCTAATTTGGGAAGAATCAAAAAGCAGTTTGAATTCCTTTTTAATCCTTTTGTTCATGTGTTTCCTTGGTTCTTGCTAGAAATGGATAAGCATCTGTTCTCAGATAGATGCAAAGAGTTGCCAGAGATAAGATGATCTTTTAGCTTCTTGGTTTTCTGATGGTCTACTCCTAGAAATAGAGAAGCTAAGTATTTTGGTTTCAAGTACTTTCCTCTCTAGGTCTGAGTTAGAATATACAAGATGTTCATAACAAAGTCAAGGAAAGAACTATCCAGAGCAAGTACATGAGTTGAATATAAATGCTTATGTGCATGGGCGCTTGGATGGCTCAATCCATTAAGTGTCTGACTTTGGTTCAGGTCATTATCTTGTGGTTCCATGAGTTTGAGCCCCATATTGGGCTCTGTCAGCATGGAGCCCGCTTTGGATCTTCTGTCTCCCTCTCTCTGCCCTTCCCCTGCTCACGTGTGTGCGCTCTCTCAAAAATAAGTAAACATTAAAAAAAAAATAAAAAATAGATACTGATGTGCCTGGGATTCCCCCCTCCTCAGAATGAATGGGATTGTCCTTCTTCAGCTCTCTGCTTCCGTATCTGGGGGCCAAGCGTACCTCCATGTAAAGTCACTATTAGTAAGAATGGCATGTTTAACTCCTGTGAGCAAATCACGACTAATTTGTTGAAGTGGGTCTTTATTTCTAAGTTAGTTTTGTAGCTCTCTGTCTAGGTTGGTTGGAATGTTAGCTCCAGCCTCATCTCTTCTTTGGAGGCTTCCCTTATGTCCAAGAGCCTGAAGAGCTTTTCTTCTTCCAGCCTCCCTGGCCCTGCCAGCATTCCACTCGCTCCATGCTAAAGCAGTGGTCCTTTGGCAAGTTTTTTGTTCATACAGAGACTTATTTCTGGTTTTACTGTGCTGCCATGATTTTCAAGCATTTTGAGACACATAGATCATGTTGTCCCATCTTGTTTTCAGTTCTTGGTATCATCTTTATCTGAGTCTTTTCTTCTCTCACTCTGCTGTCTTTCATGGTTCACATACTTACCCTGAAAATGTTTTGTCTTAAAAATCACCTTATCTTATAGTAACAAATTGCTCAGAAAAGCAATTAGCATTTTAATTGTCTTACTCTTAGCAGTCACCAAATAACTGGAAAATATTGAGTGCTCTCTTATCTCTCTTCTGAGTTCTACCCTAACTCTAAAATCTTTACATTTTATTAAAGAATTGGTAGGTTTGTAGTTCTCTTCAGTATGTATTACAAACAAAAAATGATGTTACTGGCATGCACTCTGCCAATACAAAAAGTTATAGCTTTAAGTTCATTGTTCTGAAAATAAAGGTTCACTTAACAGTTTTTACCTGCAAGCAAAAGTTTGACAACCAATTACATTACCAGGAAGGGATTTTAGTGTACTATTTATTTAGCTTATGTGTCAGCCTTGTATTACATTATAGTGGTAATTCTAATCTTTAGACAAGAATTATACTTCTTGTAGCTGTAGTACCAAACAGCAGGAGCTTGGTATTTGTTGAAATGTCATCATTCAAGAGAAAGAGTAGTTCTAGCTCCTTGAGGACAGAAACCATGTTTATTACTGTCACCAGGTATATGACACAATATAGGCACTGAATCAGTGTGTGTTGATTGGAAAATAAGAAAAAAGTCAGTGAGAAAAAAACACTAGCTCATTTTGGTGAACCTAGTCTCATACTGAATATTTCTTACAGTATTCTAATTGGTCTCTATCTAATTACTGCCAGAAGTTAAAATGCATTTTGCTAATCAGTCAGTACAACCTTTAGCAAGAAAGCTGGAAATGCTGCCTGAAACTTCCTCCTTCCCACAAAAAGGCCTGAAGATTCCTGGCTTAGAACATGCAAGCATTGAAGGACCAATAGCAGTAAGTAAAAAGCACTACTTTTTAAGAACTATGAGCAAAATGGCAAAGTACTAAGAACAAACAATGTAAACAGCCATACACTTGGCTTTTGTTATGATCTTGAACTCAATTTTGAGTTCAATAAGCCAGTGGCTATCTGTGCCACTTATTGTGTGGATTTGAATTTAAATGGCTCCTTCTCTTTTTTGACCCAGAATTTATCAACACTTGGAACGGAAGAGCTCAGGCAACGAGAGCGCTATCTCAAGCAGAAGCGAGATCAGTTGATGTCCATGAGAAAGGATATGAAGACTAAGCAGATACAAAACTCTGAGCAGAAGGGAAAACCTGCTGGGGAAGCAGAGGTATGGATGGCTTTACTGTGTCAAAATTTGCAAATCTGGAGGTGGAATTCTCAAAATCAGAGTGTGTGCAAGACAGTCCTGATAATGAATGTTGCTTGTAGTCCATCCATTCCTATTAACCTCCCTGCAAGTGTAGCACCTGCCAAGTTTTTTTCTACAGTGAAATGGCCATGATACGAACATTTTGTGAGGTTGAGGTGACAGCAATTTCATTATAAACATTTTTTTGTTTCTTTACTTGCCCTGCTGAGTGCTTAAAGATCAGCAGTCTGTTTCACCTAAGCCTTTGGAAATACTTTAATCACAAAGCAATACCGTGGCCACAAACTCCAAGAGATTTTCTTCTCTAAGAAGAGATTTTTGCCAAGAAGAGATTTAGGGAACCCAGTCCACATGTGGCTTTTTAAATTTCTACTTACTGAAAGTGCTCTTTGAGGCAGTATGTTGGGAATTCTAGACTAATGAACCCATCTTATACTATAGCCAATTTTTTCCTTTTATTTTCTTTTGTTTTTTTTTTTTTTGTTTTTTGTTTTTTGTTTTTTAAGGAAATGACAGAGAAACCAGAAATGACAGCAGAGGAGAAGCAAACATTACTAAAGAGGAGATTGCTTGCAGAGAAACTTAAAGAAGAAGTTATTAATAAGTAATTTTAAAAGCAATTTAGCACAAGTTCAAATTTTCTTAAAAATAAATTATTTAATCCTTAAACTGAGCCTGTTAGTTTCAAATATTTGTTTGTAAATGCAAATATAAGCTCATTATTACTACTTTATTAAACTTTTGAGGTAAAGGGTGGTGGGGAGGGCAGCTACTTGAGCTGAGAGGGTATAGAAACTCAATTGCTAGCGCGTTTATTTACTCAAACTTGGCTACCTATTTGTGCTAAGCACTGTGCTGAGTGCCAGGGATACAGCAGTCAACTAGATTGTCAAGGCCCCTGCCTTCATGGGGCTAGCGAAGAAGGCCCAAAGAGCAAAGTGTTTAAAGGGAAAGGTGGTGTTCTAAGCAGGCCTGGCCAAGCCTCCTTGAGAAGGCAATGAATATTCAAGCTGATAGTAAGGCTGATTACAGGGAGAAATGCGAAGGAACAATTCAGGTCCTGCCACCGGGAAAAGAATAAAGCACCTTGTGAGGAGCGGGCAGTATGGTGAGTCTACAAAGAATGAAGGGAGAGGGTTAGTGTGTGAAATTGGAGGTAGGTGGGGTACTGACTTGCGTGGCCTTGTAGGGAATGTGGGAATTTTCGATTTTGTAATGGCAGTGGGAAATCACTGAAAAGTTTTAAAGCAGGGAAATTACATCATCAAACTGTTCAGTTTTAAAAAAAAAGTGTGGCTGCTGTACGGAGACTACTCGGTGAGTTAAGAGTAGTTGTGGGTATACCAAGTATAAGGAAATCCAATCAAAAGACTAGTTATCATGGGCAGTGTTAAGATAGATTTTGGCATTTACATGTGAGGCAAGAGCAAATGGGACTTGGAAAATGGATGTGGGGGATGTTAAAAATACTCACTCTTTCTAGGAAGCCTACCATTAAAAAAGATAAAGGGAATAATTGATTGAGCCTCCAGGGGGGAATGTGGCCCTGGGTATAGGTCTTTTGTGTGAAGTGGCCCTGGGTGGTCTTCTGTAGTTGTTCACAGATAACCAGAATAGTAGAAGACCTTTCTTTCAGAAACTTCCTGTATTGTGTCATCCAACAGGCACCCCCTTTTCTAGTTACTCCTGAGATTGAATTTATAATTCCAATTTATCTCTTTAAATCTACAGTTATAAACTTTTAAAAAGGGATACCAAAATTCGCTTAGCTCCAGTCTTCAACCTGCAGAGAAAAACCAGCATTACTTTACATTTGTTACATTTTCATCACTTAGATGGACAAGAGGAAAAACTAGTGATTAAAACACAGAAATGTTTCATGTAACTTTTTATTAAAAATAGTTTTTATACTGGATACATGTTTACAGATATAATTTTAAGAGAACCTCAGGCATACAAATGTGGGCTCTGGCTTGCTTCAAGGAGTGAAGATAAAGATATAAAAATCCTGATCTGCCTGAGTGAGGGTAGTCATTAAGACAGTAGCTAACATGTGGAAACTTAATATTCTTTCAAGGGATACTTTAAGCCCTCTTTTCATATCATTGTGGGTGAGCCTAGGTACCAAGAAGACTGTTATCCTGTAAGTCAACAAAACATTCACATTTCTGCTATAAGAATGGTTCCTATCTATGATGATGAGGATTTAAATGTTTGACTCGTGGCAATTCTTCAGAAAGGAAAATTAAACTCTCCATAAGGTATGGAGATAATATTTCCTACTGGAACTTTAAAATTACTTAATCAGTAAGAGTCAAGAGTAAATAGGGAAATGCTTTAGACCTGGGCTTCTTAGATGACAAGAGGAAATTCATTAAGAGCTAAGAGGAGTGAAAGGGGCTTCACAGAACTTTCTTGAAAGAAAATGTATTCAGATGGTAATTTTACTGATATTAGTTTAAATTATCCTGAGTCACTTGCCTCTTAAAGTGGAAGGTCTTTTTCATTATATGAACCTTTAATCAAAGAGATAAGACTAGCCCCATGCTGTGATGTTTTGGTGCTGGGACTTCATTTGCCCAAGGCACACCTTCTGTAAGTAGAATCAGTAATACTTAAAGTGCAGTCAACCTTTGTTAGAATTATTTCATTCAGATTGGTGTTTGACTTAGTGGTTTATAATAAATATCTATGGATAATTTATTGACTTTTAAAAGATACTATAAAATGGACATATCTCAAAATGGAGTTAACTTATATTTACAACAAACCAAACAAAAGCAACAATCATAGAATTACAGGGTCACATTTTAATTCCTGAATTTTACAGGTCAGCATTAATATCACCACATGTATACAAATGGTGTAAAACAAGTACAGTGGTATTTTTTTAATACAAAATAAACATCTGTTTTATGGAAAAACTATACTTCATATCTACACAGACAGCCCATCTTTTCCAAACAATAGCCAAAATTAAAATTAACTACAAAATCTCCAAAACAGGGGAAACTGCTTCAGTTTAAGCTATTCCAGGAAAAATGGACCCATAACACATTACAAGGGTGATCTGAAGATTGTAGCTGGAATTACTATTTTTCACTTTTCTTCCCAATGCATTAAATTGTAGTTTGGGGGACGTTTTTCTCACTTCAGCATGATCTCAGATCATAGATGAGCAAAACTAACATTAAAATATTTACAGTTAACTTGCTGTTCTAAAAATAAAACTTCTTAACTGTTTGCCTCAACTTACTATTTTAAGTTCATTTACGTACATGGAATGTGCTTTTATTCTTTAAAAAAAAAAAAAAGCAGCTTTAATATTACACCCTTGTTTATGGAAAAACTTCATGTGCTGCATACTGACTTTGATACTGAAGTAACTTCTTGGATCAAAATGGCCTCTAGATATGCCACTTAATTCAGCACTATTCTTTGTATGGGAGTCTTTATAAATTACACTTTAAAACTAGCTTGCAGCTCTGGACAGAGACAACTTAACAAAACAGAAAGTGACTTCAAAGTATCCTCCACCAAAGAGTGACTGGGAGGGAGACAGTTGGAAACATTCTGTTCAACCCACTCCCAAGTTTCTAGAAAAAATCATTTCGAAATACTGTACTGATACTTGGCATCAGTTATCTCTAAAAGTGCTGATTTTAAAGTTCTACTGACAAAACTCTCCATTTTGAATCCAGCTTGTTTTCATCAAAATACATACTGAAAATTCATGGTGTAGAAAACTCAACATGTACTGTAACACAGAGTGTACTTCCCTCCAACTACCTATAAGGCTGAATTTGTTAAAACTTCAAAAAATGGTCCCAACAGCATAACTTCACTTTTATGATAGTTGAATTTGTTTTCCATAAAAAATTTTTTAAAAAGAGGCAACTGATTAAAAGAACAACATGGCCAGCACCATTATACAAGTAATGTTATTGGGTTTGTAACTAAAGTTCTGCAATTGTTTCTAGATCAGATACCCCCCCCCCCCCCCCGGAGCAACCCTGCATTTAATATTTTATCAACCTTGTCCCTCCCCAAGCCATTCCCAAACCTGAGAGTTTCCTCACTGAGAGGCTATCTCCCAGGTTCAGGTCACTAACCTTTATTTGACAGCCTGAAAGGCAAACCCCTTAATTACTAGCAAGCAATCAAGTTCCTGGGAAGCCTTTTTTTTTGTTTTTCTTTTTACAGAACTAAACTCTCCTAGCTGATATACTGAGTATCTTTTGCTACTCCTTGTATATTTATAAGTTCAAGTGAGAAAGCTTTCTGATTCAGATTTTCAGCTCATTGAACAGATGCAGCATTTTAGTAAGACCACACGTTTCAGGGTCCCCAGTAAGTATTTTATGAGCCAAGACGAGGTCTTTTCCTGGGAGATGTTTCTTCTTCTTCATCTTCCTCTTCATCATCTGGATAATCCACTAAACCAACCAAACTGCCCTATTGAAGAATAAAAAGACTTTTTTTTAAATACATAAGGGAAAAAAAGCTGATTAGTGCAGTTGCTTTTAATTTTTTTTTTTTTTCAACGTTTTTTAATTTATTTTTAGGACAGAGAGAGACAGAGCATGAACGGGGGAGGGACAGAGAGAGAGGGAGACACAGAATCGGAAGCAGGCTCCAGGCTCCGAGCCATCAGCCCAGAGCCTGACGCGGGGCTCGAACTCGCGGACCGCGAGATCGTGACCTGGCTGAAGTCGGACGCTTAACTGACTGCGCCACCCAGGCGCCCCGAGTGCAGTTGCTTTTAAAGACATCACAACTTTTCTAATCATATATATCTCAAACATAAATTTGATACAGTAACTGCTTGAAAATTATGAACACTTGGTACTAGTTGGTGGCACTCTTAAGTTATTACCCTCAACTTTTTTATTCAGCCCTTGGATTTTTAATGACATCTCACAATTCAATTCAGCAAAATTTCACTGTGGAAAAGTATTATCTCCAAAAAGTAGGACTCACAAATCATCAAGATACTGGAAGGAGTGAGCTGGAAGGACCTTGGAGATGAACTAGTTCATCTCTATGTTTAAACTATAAAATAGTGACAAGTAGCCTCCTTTTCGCCTCTGTTCTTCATGTATTTCATCACTATGTGCACACCACTGTTTTCATTCTGCTTTTGATGATAAAGAACACATGAAATGGGTCATACAACTAATAACTAAAAAATTTAGGGCTACCTTTCTCTAACCAAAAGAAAAGATGAGGTAATTCAGGTGTTTGGTCTTTTATGTGTAATGGATCCCTTTGAAAATCGTATTAAAGCTCTACACATTCTACCCAGAAAATTACATGTTCTCAGGTCTGTGTTCATTTTGAACCGACACCATGAAGTTAGTATGTATGTCCCACAGGTTAAAAGGCTGCTGTAAACAATGAATTTAGTTTAAACCCTTCAGACCTCAAATACAATAGAAATAACTCCTACTTCACAGCTACGTAGCTTCATGTCTAAAGAATCCAGACATCTGGCAGTAACACTTTGCCAAAATGTAACTGAACCACTGTAATGTTAATCAACAAAGGTCTCTGAGCAGCTAGAAAGAGTTATCAGAAAGTCTGGGAATTAAATCAAACTTCTTTGTAACATATATTTACGTGAGCATCTTTCTGCTGTCTTCTCAGCTTAATAACACACAAGTCTTAAGTTTGATAAGCAAGAGGTAATATGGCTAAATTGTTAAGAATGTATTTGATTGTAGTCTGCCTGACTTCAAATTCCAAGGCCACCATTTTTTAGGTACATGACTGTGGGCAAGTGATTTAGTATCTCTATGCCTCATTTTCATTATCTGTAAAATTGGTATTAACAGTACTTACACTTCACTGAACTATTTTGAAAATTAAATTGAAAATAAAACATAAAAAGCACTGGGCACAGTGGTTAGTATGTAGTTAGTGTTCAGTAACTGCTATTAGCTGCTATTACTAATATCATTCTTATTTATTTGGTTTCAAGCCAAACAAGTTAGATGAGAGGAGACAGAAGACATTATTACCTTATAAAAAGACACCAGTCTGATATTCACAAAGATAACAAGTTATTGAGGAAAGTGTTAATTATGCTTAGGGATTACAGATTATATATCATAATGTACAAACATTTCAGTTCCCAATGGGTAACATTTAAAATAACTTTTTAAGAAATAGTCTATCTGAAACACCTACATAATTTCAATTTTATCTCTATATCTATACCATAAACAAACTCCTATACAGTAAAAAAAAAATGTTTACTGAAAAGAATAAAAATATAAAATGTGAAATATTGGAAGTAAAAAGACCTGTAATCCACAGGTGCACCCTGTAAACAATTTGACAGATTCTGGACTTAAACTATTAATATAATTCATCATGTTAAAAAATTCTAAGGAGAGAGAATTCAAGAATTATCCTCTATGCAAAAAACAAAGGACAGATTTTCCATAAACATGATTAATAAAAGTTTTAAAAATCATCAGCAGGAGTGATAGCTTTTACATCTTCTAATTTTTATAGCTTTAATTTCTTTATCTCACCTAACTGGATTGGCTAATACCCAGGAACAATGGTTAAATTACAGCAATCATAGTGGTATCCTACCTTGTCCCCAACTCTGGTAGGAACACTGCTAATATTTTCTTAAGTATAAAGCTAGCTTTTGGTATCAGCCATACATACCATGTTAAGAAACTACCTACTTATTTGCATTTTACTGAGTAAATTTGATAAACTGTAAATGTACATTCTATACAGAAATACGTATAAGGGGGTGCCTGGGTGGCTTAGTCAGTTAAGTGTCTGACTTTGGCTCAAGTCATGATCTCCTGGTTCATGGTTTCGAGCCCTGCTTCGGGCTCTGTGCTGACAGCTCAGAGCCTGGAGCCTGCCTCAGATTCTAGGTCTCCCTCTCTCTCTTTGCCCCTCTCCTACTTGCGCTTTCTCTCAAAACTAAATAAACTAAAAAAAAAAAAATACACATGTATATGAAATATTTTGTGTAGAAAGTCACATACAATTGTTTTAACTGCAAAAGGCTGGAAACAAGTTTAAAATGCACCAATGGTGGGCGGGGGGGGGGGGGGGGGCGCCTGGGTGGCTCAGTCCGTTAAGCCTCCGACTTCGGCTCAGGTCAGGATCTTGTGGTTTGTGAGTTCAAGCCTCGTGTGGGGCTCTGTGCTGACCGCTGAGAGCCTGGAGCCTGCTTCGGATTCCCTCTTTCTCCCTCCCTCCCAAATTAATAAACATTAAAATTTTTTTAAATGCGTCAATAGGGTTAGTTATAAATTGAAGTGTATCATACGCTGGAATTCAATGGAGGAAGTTCTTTTATATCCTGATATGGAAAGTTCACCCAGATAAGTCTGTTATGTGTTATGTGAAAAAAGCAAGAGCAGGGTTCTCTTTTGTTAATCTGGGGCAAAAGAAGTGTTTGTTTTGGCTGCCTACTAATAGTTTCCCATTCTGATTTCATTTTTTTTTTTTTTGTTAACTATTTTTCTTCAAGGAAAACGTGCATGTTTTATAGCTCTACAGCTAAAAAAAAAAAACTTTGTAATTTCATTAGTAGCTAATGTCTTACCAGCCTTGAAAACTATCAAGTTTTCAAAGAATGCAATTTTTTAAAAAATGTTTTTTATTTCTGAGAGAGGGAGAGAGAGAGAACATGAGAGGCGAGGGGCAGACATAGGGAGACAAAGGATCCAAAGTAGGCTCTGTCCTGACTGCAGAAAGTCCAATGTGGGGCTCGAACTCATGGAACTATGAGATCATGACTTGAGTTGAAGGTGGACGTTTAACACACTGAGACTGAGCCACCCAGGCACCCCTCAAAGAATGCAATTTTAAAAAATATATTAGGACTTTAGGATGCCTTGCAAAGGAGAATTAGAAAAGTTCACATCTGATCTATTTAAGAACCAATCAATTTGATTACAGCAATAAACAGACAGTGAAAATGGTTAAAAAGGGCACTGTTGATAAAGAACCTGCCACCACTTAGAAATGTGGCTACACTTTGTTGAAAAAGGCTGAGAGCCAATTTAACTAGTTTCACTTCCGTAAACTCCTATCTCGCTTAATTTCAAACTTTTGTCATAGTCTAGAGTGACTGAACAATTTATTTTCCAAGAACAATAACTGTTTTCTCCTTGTCCCCCAAAAAGATGTAGACGGATACGGCAATCTGCTGTTAGTGTCGAAAGGGTAAAAAATGTGTTAGTGCTTGCATTTCATTTTGCTCGGTCATAAGTAAAAAATTATCTGGAAGGATAATAAATTAAGAACTCTAAGAAATAACCCAGCAAGTAGAACAAGAAGATTTAAAAAATGAGTAATAAGCGGGGAAAATTATGAAAATTGTAAGATAAACCTAGAAGGCCCAACATCCAAACAATAAGTTAATAGTGAAATAGCACAAAATGTCCTCAAATTGAAGGACATGACTGTTTGGCTGCTTCCAAGATGAAAATAAAATAGCACACACAAAGGATCATAAATAAGAATGTCTTCAGATTACTTGATAGCAGTAACTTCAAATTTTTAAAAGAAAATTATTTCCAACCTGGTTCTATATTCAGTTAAACTGTCAGTCAAATATGAAGACAGAATCAACATATCTTCATACATGAAGGTCTCAAATTTTACCTCTCATGGCATTTTTTTTTTTTTTTTTTAGAAAACAATTATTAGAGGATATGTTCCACCAAAACGGGAGGGAAAATCAAGAAAGAGTCCAGAGACATGAGATGCAGGAAACAATCCAAGAAAAAGAGAGGCAAAAGAAGTACTAGGATGATGGCTGAGGCAGCCATAAGACAAAAGCTGTGCAGCAAATCTAGACAGCAACCGATCTAAGCTGGAACTGGAAGGGAGGCTTCAAGACAGAGGTCTCCACAGGGGACACTATGTGGAAATTAACCTGAGAGGTAGTTAAAGAATTAGTGACAGGCACCTAACTACTGCAACAAATGAAAAAATGGTGGCCATTATTTACTCTAGAAAGAGAAAAGTTATCAAGAAAAATACAGTATAGGAAAAAAAAACAGGAAAAAATTCACAAAGAATATTTATATTGTCATCACAGCAATAAAATTATCAATTATTTAACCAAAAATTGTGAGAGAAGAAATAAGGGTGAGGGTGTGGTAAGGACTGTTCACATGCTAAATTCTTACCTACCATAACAAGAATAAATTAGGTCTAAACTTGGCAAAACAACACAGAAGTATTAACATATTACTTAGAAATAGAAGGTACAAGAGTTTTAAGCTATCTCTGTGGAAAGGAAAAAGAACTGATTTTTTCCCTCAACATTTTAATACTACTTTGACTTTTGACAGTAAGTGCATGTATTGCTTTGATTAATAAAAAAAAAAAAAAAAGGCTATATTGAGAGGGTGCAAATAGTGTTCTAAGCTCTTTACACTTATTAAAAAATTTAATATTTACAACATGCCTTTAGAGTAGCTGCTCTTTTATCCTTGTTTAAAATGAAAAAAAAAAACTAAGGTTGTGAGAGATTTAATAATTTACTCAAGGTCAAACAGCCTAGAAAGAGGCTAAGCCAAGATTTGAACCCAAACAATTGAACTCCACAGCAATGGAGTTCAATTGTCAGCAATTGAACAATGCTGACAATGGAGATTGTCAGCAATCTCACTGACAATGCTACTTCTGTGATCTTTAGTCAAGAGCCTACCTCAATGCAATACTGACTAGACTCCACATTTTTGTAAAACAATAAATTCAAATTGTATTTTGTGTTCAAAACTAGATGCATCACTTAAGATTAGGTTTTCTACTACTATAACATTTCCCTCCTCTTGTCCTTCTACTCTTCTCCTAACAGTTGTCTTATATTTATGCCTTTTTATTTTATGCCACTCCTTTTTGGGGAAAAGGATGGTTGCGTATAATAACAATATAAATGAAAGAAGAGAGTTTTATATAAAATTTAAACTTGTTTATATAAAACAGTAACCAATGGGAAATACATATGCTATGCAAGTAACAAAAAGGCTAATATCCTTATAACTGAAGATTCATTCATATTAAGAAAAACATAAGCCAATTTTAAAAAGACAAGACTATGAAAAGACAACTTGCAGAAGAGCAAATTCAAAAGGCTAATAACGTTGCTACTAACACAAGACACACAATTGGGAAAGAGATCTATTCTGTCTATGCAACCTAATGGGCAAAGATTAAAAATAAATTTAACAACACTGGCAAAGCTGCAGTGAGCCAAGCACACTCATACAATGCTTATAGTAACATAAGCTGGTATAGACATTCTGGATGTATCTGATAATATGTATGAAAACATTCCTTTATGCATCTATCCAAGAAAATAGCTTAAAATGCAACAATACCAGCAGTCCCATCAATGAAATAGCAGAATCAACTTATGTGCTCCAAAATATTACTGGGTGTGTTGCTTACAAATATTATGATACAGATAAATAAAATGAAATTCTGTGGTCATCAACAGTATTTAAGTAACAAAGAAAAATTCTTTTAACAAATAAAAGCAAGATACAAAACTGTTTAATTACATGTCTGATAAACCCATATACCTAAAGAAGAATCAAATATTAGCAGTCATGTTCTCTGATGACAGCGAGCAAAACTTTCTTCTTTGAAATTATTTTTATTATCCAAATTTTCTTCAGTAAACATGAAATAATTTTAAAGATGGAAAAAGCAAAGTTTGTGTATAGAATAGTTTCACATACCTTGGTGGCTGTTACTGATGTGGCCAAGTTTGTAGTTTTGGAAGAGGATCCATTAGAACTTGCTGGTGGTGTCTGAGCCACTACAGATTTACTGTTTGTACTGTTTGTTCCATTAGCAGCACTGGCAGAGTGGGAGAAAGTAAATTTGAAGCCACTAGATGATGTCCTTTTGGGAAGGTTTTCTTTGTCTTCACTTTCTTTTGCTAAAGCAAAAATTTAAATCTTTTTTAGTAAAGATTCCTAAGCAAAGCATCTGAAAAGCACAGTAACTTTAAAACTTATAAATCATTAATGTGGATGGAACTGGAGTGTGTATGCTAAGTGAAATAAGCCATACAGAGAAAGACAGATACCATATGTTTTCACTCTTATGTGGATCCTGAGAAACTTAACAGAAACCCATGGGGGAGGGGAAGGAAAAAAAAAAAGAGGTTAGAGTGGGAGAGAGCCAAAGCATAAGAGACTGTTAAAAACTGAGAACAAACTGAGGGTTGATGGGGGGTGGGAGGGAGGGGAGGGTGAGTGATGGGTATTGAGGAGGGCACCTTTTGGGATGAGCAATGGGTGTTGTATGGAAACCAATTTGACAATAAATTTCATATATTGGGAAAAAAATATAAATTAAAAAAAAAATAAAACCTATAAATCATTGCCTCTGCTTTATAAGAGTACAGCATGATGTGTACAGTGGTAAGTCTTTAATTAGCTGGAATCTTAGAAATCTCAGGATTAGAAAGGATCTTAAGAATTATATACCAGAATCTGCCATCCTATGCTAGAATTCTACACTGCTGTATCTAGGACACATCAAGTATTCATTACCTGCCTGACTTCCTTTTACTGTCTCTTTGCAGCTTCTACTCACTGCACTGATCCTATACTCCTATAGTCCTTGTGAAAACCTGATAATCCCTCCCACAAGTCAGTATTTTAAATGCTTAAAGACGATGATATGATCATATCTATCAGTCTCTTATTTCCTGAATATTCCAGGTTCCTTTATCTGTTTCTCTTATGACATAGGTATCTACTATCCTTTCATATCTGGTTGCTGTTTTTGTGTATGATTCTTGAGTGGATGTGGTGCTTCAAGCACGGCCTCACTGCCCCTTTTCACGGCAGTCAGGGTAGTGCCTGTAATGAGTAAAGGTAGAAGAATTAGGTCACCAAAAATTACCACCTATTCCTTAGGACATTTTAATGGGCTATTTGCTCCCCCAGGCTGAAGTAAACAGAACTAAGAGCATTAACGAGTACATGATGAATGATGCTGGGAACAACGGTTTCAGGAAAAATGTAATAAATCAATAAAACACTATCTAAGGAGAATTGCCTTTAGAATACCTCACATTCAAAATCACAAACTTTATATGAAGTCCAGGAAATGCTTTGCTTTTCAAAATGTAAATTTGTATTAAACATTTATATGATATATGGAGGGCAGTACTCCAATAATGGTAATTTTTTAGGCCATAGAATTAAAGTGATTCGTTCTTTTGAAAGCTAAGTAAGATCTCAGTTTTAAAAACAAGTTAAACTATTTGAAGGATGGGAAATTTTACTTTCATTTCTCTTCCCTTGATAGTATATCTTTATTAATTTTTTATAATGATTTTAAAACTTCAAAGAGCAAAGTTACTTCTCTGAGCTTAGTTTCCTCAGCTGTAAAAGGCAGAGTGCTCTGGAAAGTTTCTATGGATCTGTATGGTCTCTATTATTATTGAGGATTTCAGTACAGAAATAAATCCAAGATTATTCACAGAAGACAATGTATTAAGTAGAAAATATAATAATTTCAGAAAATATAGTAATTTCTAAATAGTAAATGAAGGGCATCACAAAATGACAAGTTTCAAGAAAAACATTTTAAACATGAAAATAAGTCCCAGCTTTGGAAAAAGATGTGGAAATTTTAAAAGGTCACATTTCACTATAAAATTCATATCTTTCATACTTTATATACTATGGCCAAATCTTCACAGACAACTCAATAATTTCTGTATTTAAAAATGAGGCACTATTCAAAAACTTAAAATTTTAATACCTTTTTTGGTCTCCATAAATTTTTCGTAAGTATCTGGAAAATCATCTTCTGGCTTAGATTTTTCTACTGGTGCCACAACTGCTTTTCCTTCCTCCTCTTCATCTTCATTAAACCACATTTCTTCATCCTCTTCCAAGGCTTTTGCATCTCTGCGAAATCTGTTACTACGCAATATAGATGGTACACTGTAAGAAACATACCACAAATACTAATGACTTAAAGTTTGTAACCAGATTAAATTTGAGAATAAATATGTATAACCAAGAGGAGCTAAAGTAATTTTAACTGAGTATAATTTATATCATAACCACCTCAATTGTGATACAAGATGTAACCAGAAAATATCCCAAAATATTTAAGGATATTGCAAACTAAACTAAAAATTTACCTTGAGTTATGATACAAAGCAGTCATTTTTCACATAAAAGATTCTGGTAAGGAGAATATCCTACCCTTCTAGAAGATTCTGTACTATCTAATGATGGAAAGAATGCTCCTGGGTAAATTTCTTATGTCAGATCCAAACAAAAGATGATTTTGGATATAATTATATAAACTATAGATGCAATATACTTAAAACAATACCTGTTCAGTTTCTGATTTTGTCTGTCTTTTTCTTGCTCATATTTAGTCTTCAATCCTTTGAATGTCTGAACATATTCAATTGATTCAAGTGCTTTATAAAAGTTTTCAACTATATGTGCAGTAAGAGACTTGATATCTTCCTGTATAAGGACAAAATTTACAATTCAAATATAATTCAATGACTGTTAGGAGAAAAACTTAAAGAAACTTTTTTACAGTTCCAAAGCTGACCAAAAAAGATTTTTCAAAATCGCATTCCAAAAATAAGTGTCCTAGTTTCTTTATACATGAGCCAGGCCTCCTCAGAAAACTTGGAATAAAAAAGAAGCCTTTTTGGGGGCTACTAAACATCTGAAAGTAAACAGATTTAGTTTATATCTTGTTTATTTTTTCCATTTATGTAGCACTTCACAATTTAAAAAGCACTTTAACATATACTTTCACTTGATCCCCCTAACAATTCTATGAAATAGGGTTCATTACTCCCATTTTACAGAGAAGGAAAATTGAAGATCTCAGAGGTTAGATGGCCTGATCAAGAGCACACAGCCAGTTAGAAAATTATATTCTTTTTTTTTTTTAATTATATTTTCAACAAAATGTTAGGTGTTACTTAATGACTCCTTCTTTAACTGGTAAGAAGCCTTACCTAAATAATAAACACAGACTTCTTTGACTATATTACATGTACAGATATGATCAACTGTTAACTTGAATTCCACCTATTTCCAGTCTTCCAATGGTATAATTTTTGTGAAATAAACTGACAGCAATAACTTCTAAATTCTATATGAACCATTCTAAATAATCATTCCAAATACCTGAGTGTGAAGCAGGCTCATTAAAAAAAAAAAAGCTTATTTATTTGTAATTTTGAGAAAGAGTGTGTGCCCAAGTGGGGAAAGGGCAGAAAGACAGAGAAACAGAGACAGAATCTCAAGCAGGTGCCTGAATAATATTTTTATTATTAATAATAGAAGTTGTCATTCAGGAATTTAATATTAGTAAAAAATATACATGCCACTTCTTTAAAAGATACACCATAATAGGGACACCTGGGTGACTCAGTCAGTTAAGTGCCCAACTCTTGATTCTCACGGTTCCTGAGATCAAGCCCCAAGTCGGGATCCATCCTGACAGCACAGAGCCTGTTTGGGAGTCTCTCTCTCCTCCCCTCCCCCACTCAGGTGCGCACATGTGGGCACTCTCTCTCTCGCTTTCCAATAAGCTTAAAAAAAAAAAAAAAGATATACCACAAACTGTTTCTTTTAAGGATTTTAAGTCTTTAGTTCTCCTGTAAATCTCAATTAAGAAATATTAGAAACCCAGGTAAAATGGTTCTGTACTATACCCTGAACAAAAAGATGAGTCAAGTTTTGGGATTCAATGTACATTTATCAACTACCCAAAATTATTTTCTGAAAAACAAATTCAATCATAGGAATAGGGATGGGGTTGTTACCCTACAACTCATTTTATCAGTATCTCACCAAAAATTTTAAGGAAAAAAATACAAAAGTCAATCTCTATTCATTAGAACAGTGCACTGTGAACTGGGGTTCAGATACTTGGTGAGCTAGTTAACTATGTTCCCTCTTTTCTAAGGCTAAAGAGTGCTTCCATCCTCTTCATCCTTTTGAAAACCATACTCTTAGCAAGTGACTATTAGAAAAATAATCCAGTTAGCCAAATCATCTTTATCTGAGAATAGCATATCATGAGCAGAAATGTGATTTGTAACAGACACAACTAGAGAATGAATTTCTAGCTCTGATTTTCTTTTTTTCAAATTCTTTCTAACCACGTGGCCATTTGCCCTGGTGGAATGATTTCATTGTGTGGGAGAGGGTAAATTCATTGTACTGGTTCTACTATTACCCGTCTTATCCCTGTTGCTCACGTATCGTTCTCTCCAGATCTTTTTATGACAAATCTTATGTTGCCCCAAAGCGAGCTGTGACCTATCTTCAAGCTCTGACTGTGCTCCTAACCAAATGGATGCTCTTGAATCAATCACTCAAATCAGTCTGGATGACTCAAGTACCTCATCTATAAAATAAGGCAGTTGGAGTGGTCTGCCTACTTCCTGGTCTCTTCAACTTAAAATTCCATGATAAAAGCCTACCTTTTATACATCTTCCATCAAAGTTTACCAAAGTAATTATTTTCAACCTTTCTATATTTATCACTACCCCTACAACAGATCAGAGAGATTACATCATTGAATGGCATGCTTGACTGAAAAGTCTACATACATATGCCAAATATAATCCTAAAACATTTGGCCAATAAAAATAATACACAGTAAACATGGGTTAAAATACTATGCTCAATTTCACAATTTAGAATATTAACATTGCTAAACATATAATTATTTTGTTAAGAAGCCTTTACTATAAACTTACCACTCTTATAAATTCAAATAACTCAATGACAGCTGAATTCAACAGATTGTACCGAGTTCCGTTATCCAGGAGAGCATTTATAACTGGCTCAAAAAGATTTCCCTTCGTGATGTAACGATTATAAAATTCATCTTTAAGGCCAATTATCCGCCTCATAAAACGAAGAGCACCTAATTAAAAATAATACAGGGAACAAATTGATAATTTATTAATAATTATTGGGAAGTATAAAGAATGTATACTTCTAAAATAAAAAGTAAACAATGTGTACTAAAAATAATTGGGTTTTGAGGGAAAAAATAAGTTAGGGAGAGACCACTTAAAGTTGTATAAACTTCTCTGGTAGCTAGCAAAAAGTCCAATAATTGGTATTTAGGAGATAAATAAACTACTCAGGCAGGTAGCTCCATGATATAGAGATTAAAAAAACATATAGAAAGCACAGGCTGCCGATGCCGGCAGTACTGGGAGCAGTGCTGGTGGACATGAAGACAGTACAGTGACAGCAGCTCAGGACCAGCGCAGGGCTGTTCGTCATGAAGGTTGTTGGAGCAGCGGTGTAGTCTGTCAAGACGGCCTTGCCTCTCTGCAGGAGGGAGCTCTGAAGGTAGGTACTTCTTTGTGATTTTTCTGAAAATAAAGCCAAAGGGGTTCCTGCTGCCAGCTTAAGAGGAGGGCTGAAGGTCTTTTACTTTTCTGATGAAAGCTACAGTTCCACTCCCACCATTTCAGTTCTCTTTGCCTTGGAAAAAGCATCTGTGAACTGACGCTACCTACACATTATAATGTCATTTCCTTGTTTACCAACTGCTTATGAGCTGTTTTGCCATAGCAGATCAGGCTGTACTTGTAAAAGAACAACAGAGTAACAAATAAGCAGTATCATCTGGCTTTTCACATTTTAGAATACTGAAAAGAAATGTTCAGTCTCTCATTTCAACCCAGTGTTCACAGATGGAAGTCATTAAAAGAAGTTGTGTCTGTCAAAAGAGGTTCCTAATATTATCTGAGAATAAAACAGAAACAGGCCATGTAAGGTCTAAATGTAGGATGACTGTAACACTAAACGAGTGTGAAGAGAAGTGCTAGACTTCTAACAACACCTAGTCTTTGTAGCAGAACAAGAAATACTTACTTAAGATTAAAAAGACTGAAGCACCGGTAAAGATGTGAGCACGCTCATACACTGCTGGTGAATAGTAGGATATAGTTACAACTACACTGCTAATTATAATGGAAATCTTGAAGCAATGTAAACATGTAAATACTGGAGATCTGTTCAATTATGGCATATCCACATAAAGAAATGACTCTGCAGTCATCCCTAAGCACTGGCTACAGAAAGCCACATAAGAACACCTATCATGAGAACATCCATCTTCCGAAAATTAATATAAAAATTTAATGTAAATGTGATCAGGATGAACTAGATAAAATTATCTTTAAGTTACTGTGGAAGAACAAGTGTCCACGAACCAAGAAAATTATGAAAACGAAAAGTGAGGAGGGACTTAGCAGATAATTAACTTTACAACAAAGATGCCATAGTGGACTAAGAATAAACTTTCCCATTATTTCGTCTAGTAAAGTAACAGATTTAAAAATATTAGTCCAGAAGTAAGACACAAGATATATGTGGTAACTTACTGGATAACAAAAGAGAAACTTTCATTCAGTAAGAAAAATACAGTTTATTTAATAAGAGGATGGGCACAATTGGCTATCCATCTAGAAGAAAACAAAGCAAGGCCCTCCAAACCATATACAAAAACAAACCTCAAATGTATTACATATATAAGTAAAAAATGAAATAATAAAAATATCAGAAGTAAAATGAGGAGGATATTTTATTTGTATAATCTTAGGACACAGATGTTCCTAAGCAAGACAAAATCCTCAAAACTCATAAAAAGAAGACATATTTTTCATTAGGGAGAATTTTAAAATTGTTATGTCAAAAAATAAAATAAAGGTAAATGTGAAAGACAAATGAGACTGGGACATTTCCCCCCCCCAAACATGATATATTACTGGTATCTCTAATATAAAATGAGCTCTAAGAAAAAGGTAATAGACAATCCACAACAGATAAAATTCAAAAACACTAAAACATGAAAGTATGTTGCCAAAGAAAACATAAATTAGAACACAAGTGGAATACCACATTTCCCATTATCTGCCTCCTAACATTTTAGGAGCCAGTAAAACTGAATGCTGCCAGAGTGTCAAGTGCTTCAATCTTTTGGGAAAGTTATCTGGAAGCTGTATGTTAAACTCAAATTTAAAAGGATACATTAAAACTATATAAACATTCTTTTCTGGCAATAGAATTATTGGGAATCTACACTATGGAAATAAACCAATACTTAAAAGATTCATATACTAGACTATTTACTACAAAGTTGTTTGGAGTGGCAAAATACCAAAACAATCCCATAATCTGTACACTGCAGAATGGCAGAATAAATTGTGGAAGAGCCACTCCATCAAATGTTATTCAGCTACATTTAGAAAAACAACTTAGTTGAGACTATATTCAATCACCTAGAGTAAGACTAAGGGACTGAGAAGTATGTTAATATGATCCTTTTTTGGATAAAAATAAAAAATACCTATAACTGTGTAAATATGTTTATATAAATTTTTACGGATACAGAAAAAAATTGTGCAGGCTGTTAATCGTGGCTACTTTTAAGGCCTTAAAAATAATGGTTGGGGGATTAATATTTTCTCTATATATTAAATGTTTACATTTTATCTATGATTTTTATGCTCAGAAAAAACACACAAAGCTCTTTTTATTTGGAGAGAGGAAGTTGTTAGTTTATCTCTATTTGCAGGTAAAATTGTGAAGAGGAAAGGAAAGTTAAAAGTTTGGCAACCATCAACTGAAGCAAATACTGGCATTTAAGTTTGATTATTACCGGTTCAATTGGTCTACTGAGGGGGACTACTCCTAAATTATTTTTACAAGTTCAATAAATAACCCGAGTTACACAAAAATATTTCAAGGCTATATCTCAAAAGTATAAAAAAAAGTCACCAATGAATGACAGTGTAATGAAGCAGACGTAAAAGACAGTAGGACTTGTTCTATTAGTGAAACGCTGTTGTTGTACATGCTATTGTATCACGACTTAAGCCAATTCAATCCAAATGTGAGTAATATGTAGGTGGGAAGCACCATGACCTATTCCTCCTGTCCTTTAAATAAAAGATTAGTACTTCTCATAAAATCATCTCTTTAATAGCATATATACTGCTAAAAAAAAAAAAAAGTCCAATGGGTAACTTCAGGGTTTATCTCTATTAAAAATGTTGTTCCTTAAGATATTTTACAAGAACATTCATTTAAAGTGTTACTTACACAAGGCCAGGAAAGTGTGCTTTGAATTCATCAAGACCAAGACTCTTCTTAGCAAGTCCTTGTTCATAATATAGTTTTTTATGTGGTATGTGTGATGTTCCACGCAAAATGTGAGTAGTTCTAAAATTAAGGCAAGCAGCTGTGCTGTTTGATAATTATCTACAAAGAAAGTCATCATATGAAAATAAAATAAATATCGCAATTCATCTAAATAGAATAAAGCTTATGTCCTAGATTTTAGAGCAACAGTAAAATTCTATTTACTCCTCATTTTTATATCAATTAAAGAAGCTACGGATTTTTACTTTTTCATTAGCAGACTCCCCAAAAGTATTATCAGTTTTACTGACTAAATGGATACTTTCTAAGGCTCTTGTATAAAATATTTATGAATACTAAGAGGAAAGAAAGTCTAAATAAAAATCTACAAACATGATAAGAAAACCATCATTGCACTGAGATCTTCTTAGTAGTGTTTCCTTAATATGTGTTATTACTATTAATTAACCGATAAAAAGAGTCCACAGTAAATAGCTCAAACTTTTTGCCCATCACATGGTGCAATATAAATTTCCCCAGCAAAATAAGTATGTTTTAAAAATTCATTTTTGAGAGAAAGAGAGCGAGTGTGCATTCACGAGTAGAGGAGGGGCACAGGGGGGGACAGAGGATCAGAAGCAGACTCTGTGTTGACAGGAGCAAGCCAGACGCGGGGCTCAAACTCACGAACCATGAGATCATGACCTGAGCCAAAGTAGGGCACTCGACCGACTGAGCCACCCAGGCGCCCCAATATGCTTTCTTTAAAAACACCTTTAAGAAAAGGACATTTTTGGCTATTTGAACATCAAGTGAAAAATATTACATCAATATTTATTTTTAACAATAATCATTTTAACATCAAATCATGATATCCATGAGATGCCTACTGAAATAAACTACACTGTTTTTTTTCCCTCAAGAGGCTTTGGTGTATACATTCATGAGATTTCAAATTGTTTCCTGAACATCAAAATTGAATGTATGTCAAAGGCTCATGTCAACAATTACCCACACCTATTACAAATGTTTTAGGCAAGAAATATTAAGCCGTGAGGAAATTTCGTAATTACAGCTTTACAGAATAAATCTAGTCCAACTATTGTATTTTTGAAGAAGATTACAATTATAAATATTTTATGCAACTATGATCCTATCAGGAATAAATCAGCATTCTTTTGATAACAGAATAGCCATTAAAAACTGGGTCACCTGTTCAGTTTTTAAGTGGCTGGTTCAGTTGGTTAAGTGGCTGATTCTTGATTTTGGCTCAGGTCATGATCTCATGGTTTGTGTGATCAAGTCCTGTGTTGGATCTGTGCTGAGAGTGCAGAGCCTGCTTGGCATTCTCTCTTTCCCTTTCTCGGCCCCTCCCCCACCCTCAAAATAAATAAATAAACTAAAACAGAAATACAAAATACAGTTCTGGTATTTCAAAGATCCTTCCTACTTTAAGTGCAAGTAAAGAGTTTTACTTGCTTCAGAGCAATCTGTGTAACCAACACCACAACCAATATATGAACTAGTCCCTCACCATTAAAAAAACAAACTCTCTTAACCTCTCAATTCCCAAATTTTATTTACAAAGATTTTGTAACAATGATCTGCAGTGTTAATAAATGTCTTGTTTTCACATTCTCAAATTAGGACATGAAATTACTCATGATATCTTGAATCCAATCTCTCTTAGACCTTTGATGAGCCTGGCAGAAAAGATAGAATGCTAGGTGCACACAGCATATTTTCCATACTCCCAGCCCCACACCTGCTATGCATGTTCCAAGCAGAAGCAACAGTGTTTACACTCACATTCATAAACAATACCTAAGCATAATGCTGTCATCAATACTAGTTCCCAACTGGCCTTAGGATTTCAAAGATAAGAATGAACTAAAATCCTCAATTTTCAGATGTCTTCTCAAAAAAAATATCAGAAAATAAGCTCTAAATTTACAAAAACAAAAAATTCCAACTGGTTTTCTTTTATATTGGAGAAAGTGGACTCTTTTCTTTATTATAAAGAAAAAAGGAAATCTATTTTTTTAATTTCATTTGTTCGAAAATATGCCTTTCCTAGCCTTGTAGAAATAAATGCATTATACTCTGAGGAAAAAAAGCTTTCACTTTGTATTAGTTCATAAAACAAGAATTTATACTTACCAGGGCAAATCGTGCTGTTCTTGTTAGATCCAACTATATTATCTAATAAAAAAAGTTAAAGTCAGTTCAGTAATAATTAGATCACATTTTCCTAGTACTTTACAACATACAAACCATGTCTTTGATCATAATCTCATTTTACCTGGATAATAACCATTAAGAATTAGTTGTGAGGAGAGGGTAAGGGGGTGGGCAAAATGAGTAAAGGGAGATACAAGGTTCCAGTTATGGAATGTATGTCACAGGGATAAAAGGTACAGCACAGGAAACATAGTTAATGGTACTGTAACAGCACTGTGTGGTGACAGATGGTAACTACAACTTGTGGTGAGCACAGCTTAAAGTATAGACTCTTCAACGTAGCACTGTGTATCAATTATATTTCAATTTAAAAAATTCAGTTGCTTCAAATATACCTGTATCTGCAATTGTTTACAGAATTGGGTGCAGATGAGGAATTATTAAAAGACAATATCACAAATAATTCTGATAAAAGAAAGTGAGGTTACAACCAGAGAAAAGAATGATACTTCTTTTACTTCTCTTAGCCATCCTCCAACAATTAGGACAGGTCTCTCTACGGAGGAGTTTCTTCAACTCCAGAATAACACATATGTTAACAATTAGTCATTTATGCTTTGAATTTTGAGAAAATAAGTAAGACATTATAAGTTCTGATTTCTAGGCACATGGCTTACAGTACATTTGTGTAGAAAAAAATAAGACTATCACACAGCATTGTGTATAATAAAAAATCTGGAAACAAATGTACATTAGAGGCAGAAAGGTTAAATTACAAGATACTCATAAGAGAATATTATGTACGGATTAAAAATAAGAACTCTAGGTATCAATACGGACAGATTTCTAAAAAGCACTGAGTAAAAGAAAAAAATTGCAGAATATGAAAAACAGAAATCAATTCTTATCAAGTTTGAAAACATGAAAAATAATACATTATATATGTCATAATAATATAAACAGACATGAAGGTGATAAACTTCAAATTTAGCATTTCTTGAGGGATGGGGGGAGAAATGAGAATGTGGGGAGAACAGGAAACTCCAACAAATCCGTAATTTATTTTCTTTTCGAAAATATTTGGAAAAATATGTCAAGTTAGTTTTGATAAAGCCAACAGGAAATATATGGGGGTCTGTTATACAATTATCTAAATATTTTTGTATGGCTGGAAGTATTTTAAAATAAAGATTAAAAATTTATTTTAATTTATACATATGAAACCATTCTGCATGAAAATGTTCTGCAACATGTTTTACCCAACTATATATTTTTGGGAACTAGTCAGATGATAGATCAAAATTCAATTATTTTAATTGCTATATAGTATTCCATTATATGAATATACCATACATTCTTCATCTTCCTACCATGAGCAAGGCACCAACATCCTTGTACCTGTCATGCACATGCATAAATGTTCCCTAGGGAAATACAAATCAAAGCCACAATGAGATACTACCTCGCTCATGTCAGAATGGCTTACATTAACACCACAAGAAACAGGTGCTGGCAAGCATGAGAAAGGGGAACCCTCCTGCACTGTTGGTGGGAGTGCAAATTGGTACAGCCATTCTGGAGAGCAGTATACAAGTTCCTCAAAAAACTAAATATAGAACTACCCTAGGATCTAGTAATTGCACTACTAGGTGTTTACCCAAAGGATACAAAACTACAGATTCAAAGGGGTACATGCACTCTAATGATTATAGCAGCATTATTAACATTATTAAATGTCCACTGACTGATGAATGGATAAAGAAGATGTGGTGTGTGTGTGTGCATGTGTGCGTGTGTGCATCTGTACATCTGTGTCTATATATCTGTATCTATTATCTACATGACAGAACATTACTCAGCCATCAAAAAGAATGAAATCTTACCATTTGTAATGACCTGGATGGAGCTAGAATTAGAATGTATTATGCTAAGCGAAATAAGTCAATCAGAGAAAAATACCATATGATTTCACTGATACGTGGAATTTAAGAGACAAAACAAATGGCTATATGAGAAGGGGGAAAAAAAGAGGAGAGGGGGAAACAAACCACAAGAGATTCTTAACGATGAAGAATGGAGGGTTGATGGAGGGAGGTGGGTCGGGGATGGGCTAGATGGGTGATGGGCATTAAGGAGGGCACTTGTGATAAGCACTGGGTGTTGTATATGATGAATCACTGAATTCTACTCCTGAAACCACAACTGCACTGTGTGTTATCTAACTCAAATTTAAATAAAAAATAAATAAGTGTTCCCTAGGATAGACACTCAGAAATTGAATTGATGGTATTATGTAAGGTGTGCCCAGTTCACAATTTTATTGTGAACTTTACTAAAGTGTAAACACTCTCTTTCACTTACTTCTTAACTGACTCATTGAATGTGTCCCCCCTATTTCTCATTTCACCAGATGAGTCGTATGCTTATCAAAAAGTCCTTTGTTTATGCTAGTTATTTTTGGCAGTATGAATACATAATTTAAATACTGCAGACTGATGTAATATCATAAAAATGTAATATCTATGGCTAAGCTGAATACAGTAGAAGTAGAAAAACCAGAAGTTGTAGCTGATGAATTACAGGTGTAGTTTATGCGTGATAGAGGACATGGAAATATGTTAAAAAGTACATAAAAAAAAAGGCTTGCCCCTCTACAAAATATCAGCAAATGAGTCAGAATTTAGAATAAATATTTACAAGGGTGCATGGGTGGCTCAGCTGGTTAAGCCTCCAACTCTTAATTTTGGCTTGGGTCATGATCTTGTGGTTCATGAGATCAAGTCCCACGCTGGGCTCTGCGCTGACAATGCAGAGCCTGCTTGGGATTTTCCCCCTTGGGATTCCTGCTGTCTCTCTCTCTCTCTGTGTCTCAAAATAAAAATAAACATTAAAAAAGAATAAATGTTGACGGATTTTTTTTTAACTTTATTTTTTTTTAATGTTAATTATTTTGAGAGACAGAGAGTGAGAGAGAGAGAACCCCAAGCAGGCTCTGTTCTGTCTGCACGGAGCCCAATGCAGGGCTCGATCTCACAAAACATGAGATCATGACCTGAGCCAAAATCAAAAGTAGGACGCTTTCCAGACTGGGTCACCCTGGTGCCACATACAGAGTTAATTTTTTTAAACCGTTCTCTGCTTTAATCAACTTTTTTGATTAACCCATCAACTTTTGATCCTTATGTTGTAAAATTAAAGAGTTTTTACTATACTGCCAAATTATCCTCCAAAATGATGGTTCCCTTGGATTTTCTAATACAGGTAATATACTGTCTACTCTTATTCTCGATACTAACTCTAACAACTCTGGGAACAATCTCCTTTTGCTAGGTGTTTATAAATCTCTTCCTCAAGGTGCAATGCTTTTTGCCACATTTTCTGTATCATTCTCTAACACAGACACTCTGAAACAAGGGAAATCATGATTTTATACTGCAGTTAAAATTTTTCAGTATTAATTTCCCTGACATATAAAGCACTGAGGAGACATCTTGTTGTAGATTTAATACTTATTTTAGTCTTCAAAAACAGAAACCATAAGCAGTAAGTAAGAGACCGTACCCTTTTCACACTTGTCTTCTGAAGTATTGGTCAAAAGTGGTGCTGTGAGAACATGCATACAATGGTTGTAGAAGAAATTTAGAAATTCACTTTTTTCAGTTTTCTGAAATATACAGAATTAAAAAAAATACTTTATTATCTTTTAATTAATAAAATGTCTCTAAGAATTAGTGCAGGTCATACACAAATAACAGATACTTTAAGATACCCCAAAAGCAGCAAAAAACTAGTTTTATGTTCAACTTGATATTTTGCAGTACTAAAAAATCAAATCTATTTCGTATTACGTATTAAAATAAAATGAAAGCCAAGAAAATGATGATAAAAAGTTTATCTGAGGAAAATTATTCAGAAGAATTTTTCTTCAAATACGCTTGTGATCTGCAATGCAATGAAGAATATCTATCAAGCAATGTGGGAGGAGCAACTTAACTGCTTAAACTTTGAAATTCCAGATTTCATAGCATATCCAAATATGAAAAAACACCAAACTGATTTATCAAGCCATCTGAAACAAGGCAGAATTTAGACCTATTTTTTTAAATTAAATTTATTATTTGGAAAATAATGCTTTTGATTTTGGCCACTATTTTTTATACAAACGGTCTCATAAATAAGTCATGATTTAAAAACAACATACGTATTCTCTAAATATGAGGGAACTTTATAAAGAAAAAACATCCCAACATTTTGAGACAACTATTAGTGTTTTGGAATATTTCTGTAAGTCTTTTTTTAATGACTTCTCTCTTACTACGCAGTTGAGACCATTCAGTACACATTAATTTTTAATATGATTAAATAACACATAACATAAAACTTATCATTTTCGCCAATTTTACTGTTTACAGTTCAGCAGTGCTACATATATACACACTGTTGTATGCTAACTTTGAAGAACTTAAGAGAGGCCAAGGGCCATAAATAGAAAGGCTAAAGTTTTACTAAGGTTTTAGCAGATTACAATCTTGTATTTTGCCAAAAATAAACTGCTACAGGACTGTCACTGCTACTTGAATGCCAAGTGTACAAATACTTGTTTTTCAAAATTGTACAAATTTTAAAATATTTTATATTTACATATAATTTATATGTTTATACATAATTTATTATACATAAAATCATTTAAAACTGACTAGACTAAAACATTTTTATCTCAGAATAATTTCTTACATTAGTTGTAGCCAGCATGTTCTCTGGATCAATTAGAGTACGAAGAAGTCCCATTAACTGAACAGCACCTCCTAGCTCAGGATCAGTATCACAGATCATTTGTTCAATTACTACATTAATGAGAAGGATATCCTGAAAGAAAACATATTTCCATTAGACCTGGTTTGGAGATAAGACAAATATACCAACTGAAAGAATAAAATCAGAATTATACAGAAAAAAACAAAGAATAAACAAACTTTTTTAAGCTTTTACATTCCTAATATTTTGCAAAACATATTTAAACTTTTAGGTACCTAGTATCTTTCAAAATTCTATAAACACATGAGTGAAAAAACCTAGTAAAAAAAGCAGAGCACACTACAGCTTATGATAACATCAGTATAGGGGAAGTGGGAAACAAAACAATTTACCAGTGATTCTTGTTCACTGGAAATTCTAACAGATGCTCATTCTAGGTTTCAGCCTCAGTTATGAGTTTAGAAGTTGAGTGAATAAGACCACATATCTTGTGACCCTAAAACACAGATTGTCTCAGCTTTTTTTTTTTTTTTTAATTCTTTAACGTTCATTTTTATTTTTGAGGCAGAGAGAGCATCAGTGGGGGAGGGACAGAGAAAGGGAGACACAATTAGAAGCAAGCTCCAGGCTCTGAGCTGTCAGCACAGAGCCGAATGCAGAGCTTGAAGCCATTAACTGTGAGATCATGACCTGAGCTGAAGTCAGACGCTTAACTGACTGAGCCACCCAGGTGCCCTGATTGTCTCAGCTTCTAACGAGAAAATCCTTTCTGGCAAAAAAAGGGGAAAACTCAGTACAACTCTCCACAGGAAGCAAGTGGGTGTGCACTGTGTTACATAATAATCTAAAACTACACAGATTTGTTGTTACATTAGTTGCATGCTTTGGCATCTAGATTATGAAACTACAAAGCAGCCTGCAGATACAAAATCTGCTTTTGGCGTATATTTTTAAGAAATCTTGGGAATTAAAATACAATACAAAGCGACTGTTCATGTCAAAGAAAAAAGTTTTCACATAAACTCAGTGGATCTGAGAATATGTTTGTAACTGGGGGAAGAAAGGTAGTAACTAAAGGAGATGAACTAGGGAACTGCGTGGAATGAAGATGAACTTAAATTGGGAGAATTCTGTAAAGTAATAAAAAGAAATCTTCAGTATAAAGCATTTTTTGTTATTATTTTGTTTTGCTAGCCCCTCTCAATCTTAATACATTGTGATTTCCAAAAATATTTCCCTGTAAAGTTCCTTAAAATTCCTTAAATTCAGCGAAGAACCAACAAAACCATGTCACAGCAACTGAACTGCTCAAAATTAGAACTCTACCCCTACCATGTTTCAAAATTTGAACACCAATAAATCAACTGTCATGGCATTAGGAACAGAATAAAATCTCTTCAGAGTTATTATGAAATAAAATTCACAGACCTACATTAATAAATTCAGATCCAAGCCTCATTTCAATTAGAAGGAAAGATTACACATTAATCTGCTGCTCTTATTCTGATATGATCGGCAAAGCATAACTCATGTAAAATATCAAGATACTACAAAAAGGTGTCAGCTAATAAACTTTCTTCAGAACAATGCTATGGTATTTACTTACTTTAAATCTGTCAATATGTACAAATTGGATTCTACCAGTTAATTAGGGCCTCAGATAATTTGCTCAACTATATACAATCTTCTTTCATAAATTCATTCATTTAAAACTTGACACACACAAAAATCATAAATGATGAATTTAAGTTACATCTAAATGAAACCACAGTGGCAAGAAAGGCTTCTTATGGTATAGCTCATACACTGAAATGTCATTTTAAAACAATCTTCAAACTTTCTGCTCTTCTCTCTTACATGCAATGTCTCACAAATCCTGCTTCCATCAATATCAATGCCAAACTCTGAGTCGCATAATTTAGTGACTTGTGGAGGTGAAAAAAGCCAATTTATATATTTCATAGAGAAACAGATGGCTATAGAGAACTATAGCCCTTTTAGGAAATAAGAAAAGAACTGCCTTTCTCAAAGGCCTGTAAGACCTCCCTGCTAGAGACAGGTATATGCACCACTGAATGCTATCTTCAGAATGTTTTAAGATACTGAAACTTCACCTAGGAAGGGCACAGAGGTCAGTAGATAAATTGCAATCTCTAGGTTTAAAGATATGCTTGGTTTAAGATCTTCAGAATACATAAGAAGCAAATAGTTTGGAAGCCTACTAAACAGTTGAGGAAGCTTAACTGTCAAGAAAGCTTTAAAATAAAGAACAGTCCATGACTGTTCAATCTCGTAAGACCACCACTGGGCCAGAGAACTCATACCAACAGAAAGTAAGCTATGAAGATTATACAGATGCTTGGAAGAAAGGCATCCTCTACTGCCCATCCCAGATGTAGCCACAGCTGATCATGTCCTGAGAGAAGAAAGGCTTTGGAAGAAAACAGGCAAGGGAGATTCTTCAGAGACAGCTGGTTTGGTTAAGAAGTCTGAGCTGTTGCTATTCAACAAATAACTGATGGACCAATGCATCACAGTTGTGAATGAACGACTGCTGTATGTATGTTCTCCCTTTTCCAAACAAAAGCAGTTTAGTTTTGATGTTGGGGGCGATAAATCATCTTTTTGTTTATAGGTCATTGAAACACTAGGAGCCTTATCTGGACCTGAAGGACTATGTAATACCCAAATACTCTGGATGTGGCACTGGATACAAAAGTGAATGGCAACTTGATTTGTCTCCCTTGATGGAAGGGTGGATGAGGAAAGAAAAATGTATATAAATGTTAGGCAGGTATAGAGGTAGACTGCAGTTGATACTAGGAGATGCCAACTTAGTCTCTACTCTCTGTTTTGTTAGCAGAGCCCAAATTTTGTTCAGAGAGGCAATGTACTTAGCTAAAACACCATTTCCCAGCATCCTTCATTGCTAAGGATAATTCAGTTTTGGCCAAAGAAATCCAAGTAGAATTGCTAAGTGGAACCTCCAGGAAAGTGCTTTAAAATGAAACACAAAAGCTATCTAGCCTTCTCCATTACTCTGCCCTCTGCTTTCATATTCTTCTTGCCTGGAGGTGGAATAGTAATCTTACAACCTCAAAGTAACAGACATTAAAACCAGAAAATGAGAATGACCGGCTCAGAAGATGAAAGTGATTGGGCATAACGAGATGGGGATCTAAGGGCATCTTGGGAGTTGCTTTTCAACTTATTGTGACATTAACAAAATAAAACCTTTATTAAGTAAAACTATTTTAAGTTGGGTTTTCTTTTTTTGTATGATGAAAACACAACATTTAACATAATATCTACTCTCTTGGCAAAATTTTAAGTATATAATATTCTTAACTATAGGTACTATGCTGTGCAGGTCTCTGGGACTTACTCATCCTGTATAAATTCTATACCCTTTGATTAATACCTTCCACATCCACTGGCAAGCACCATTATACTCTCTGATTCAAGTTTATTTTTTATTCCTCATACAAGGTGTATCATGTATTTTTCCTTCTGTGTCTGGCTTGTTTCACTTGGCAAAGTGTTCACTGGGGTTCATCCAAGTTGTCAAAAATGGCAGGATTTCTTGTTTTTGTTAAAACTGAATAATGTTCAACTGTACATGTGTAACAAGTTTTCTTTATCCATTCATCTGCAGATGGACACTTTGGTTGCTTACATATCTTGATTATTGTGAATAGTGCTGCACTGAACATGGGAGTGCAGGTATCTCTTCAAGATCTTTTGGATTTATATAAAGAAGCAAGATTGCTGGATCATATAGTAGTCTACTTTAATTTTTAGAGGAACTTCCATACTGTTTTCTGATGGCAGCACCAATATATCCTCATCATCAGTATACAAGAGGCTCCTTTCTCCATATCCTTGTGAAGACTTTTTATCTTTTTATTTTTTGGTAACAGCCATTCTAAAAGATGTATGTGTACTTTGGAGAAATATCTATTCAGCTCTTTTGCCTGTTTTCAAACTGGGTTGATTTTTTCCCTACTGAATTGCTGGAATTCCTTACATATTCGAATATTAACATCTCACCAGCAATTGCAAACAAATTCTACACTTTTACTCCCAATCCACATACTATGAAATTGACATCACAATCTATTTTTCCATATTGTGTAGCTATTAAAAATAGATATAAACTATAAATAGTTATTCTTAATATTTTGTCTTTTACCTTTCATACTAGGGTTAAAACTGTTATATAACAACAATAGAGTATTACTTATTCTGTATTTATCTACATATTTACCTTCACCAGTGATATTTACACTTTCATATGCTTTCTTGTAGTTGTTTAGTGTTCTTTCATTTCAACTCCTTTTAGGGGCATCTGGGTGGCTCAATCAGTTAACCATTCAACTCTTGATTTCGGCTCAGGTCACGATCTCAAGTTTGTGAGATCAAGCCCCATCTCAAGCTTTGACCTGATAGCACGGACCCTGCTTGGGATTCTCTTCTCTCTCCATCTCTCCCCACCCCCCACTGGTTGTGTGCATGTGTACGCTCTCTCTCAAATAAACAAAAACTGGGGGGGAAAAAAGAACTCTCTGTAGCATGTCTTGTAAGGCAGGTCTAGTAATGCCAGGTGAAGTAGTCTCAGTAGTTTTTTCTTTCAGCACTTTGAATATATCATCTTACTTTCTCCTGACTTCCACGGTTTTTGCTGAGAAATTTGCTGAGACTTAGGGAGTTTCCTCGTATGTGATTAGAGGTGTTTTTTTGTCTTGCTGCTCCATCACTTTTGACAGTTCTATAGTAACGTGCCTTCGTGAAGACTTCTTTGGGTTGAATCTATTTGAGGACATATAAACTTCATGCACCTGGATGACCGTATCTCTCCCCTGACTTGATGGTATTAGCCATTATTTCTTTAAATATGCTTTCTGCCTTTCTTTTCTCCTTTGAGGTTCCCGTAATGTGTATACTGTATTTCTCTATAGTGTCCCACAATTGATACAAGTTTCCTCCACTATTTTTCATTCTTTTTTCTTTTGGTTCTCTGACTGGATAATTTAAAATGGCTTATCTTTGAGTTGTATGATTTTTGTTATCTGCTTGAGTTGGCTGCTGAAGCTGATTACTTTTTTTCAGTTTAGCCAATGTATTATTCTTCAGCTGTACAATTTCTTTTGTTTTCATAGTTTCTGTCTTTGCTAAACTCTCATTTTGTTCATGTACTGTCTTCCTGATTTCATTTAGTTTTCTGTGTACTCTTACAGCTCACTGAGCTTCTTTATGACAATTATTTTGAATTATTTGTCAGGCAGTTCACAGTTTTCCATTATTCATAACTTTTTTTTGTTTCTTTGGTGGTATCAAGTTTCCCTAATTGCTGTAATCTTGCACTGATGTCTGCCCATCTAAAGAAGTAGTTATTTCTTTCAGTCTTTGCAGACTGGCTTTGGCAGGGAAAGTTCTTCACTAGTCAGCCTAGCCAGAGATTTTGGCTGGGTCAGCTGATGGAGTTCATTACTCGGGTAATGGACCAGTTACTGACATCTGTGTGGTAATGTTGAGAGCCACTGCTCCTTTTCTTTGTTCTTAGCTGTTGTGGGGTGATTCTTCAGTAATCTGGGTAGGACATGAAAGAAATGACCTTCATGGGTAATGTTCTGAAAGGCTGGGGATGTCAGACTCTCACTCACTTTGCTCTCCCTTTCCCCAGAGAGGCCCAGAGGATCTCTTCTGGTGCTGTGCTATGTTGAGAAGTGACAATGGTAAAGTGAAACAGTTCTTACTCTTTGCAATGCATCTTTTCTAATTTCCGTGCTTCACTAAAATGCTACAACCTTTAACCTGGACTCTGGAAGTCTCATGGAGGCATTCTTATCTGTTAATGGTTGTTAAACTGGTTTCTATTGTGGGGATGAGACCTGGAACTTCCTATTCTGTCATCTTGCTGATGCCATTCCTGGTTTTTCTGATATATGAAGCCAAAGCCATTTTTAAGTAATACATTAATTCCTTATCCTCCTCTTCTGTCACAGGTCTCAACATTTCCATCATCACAGAAACTAGAGAGTACTCTTTAAAATGATTATTACAGTTTCATTGTTAAAGAAAAGGAAAAAAAACAATCACACTTAGACAAAAAAAAAAAAAGATGCAGGGGAGAAAATGGCAAAATATGGGAATTTCTCACAATCAAGAATACTAATTGCCACATACAGTGAAAAGTCTTAAAACAAGTTGGCTTCTGAATCCTTGTGTCAGATGTGTTTATTTTTTAATGCTACCTTGTGTCACTTTAATGAAACAAAAATAATTTATTAAAGAAAACACAGAAGAGACATGAATCCACAAACTTTCCAATTCTGTGATAAGGGCCAGACTTTTGCACTAAAATTTGCTCTGAAAATAAAAACAAAACCAGACTTCTGCTTTTGGTCAAGATGGAGTGATAGGAACTAAATTTTTGTCTTTTACCTGGAACAACAACAAAAAGCTAGACAAAATATATGAAGCTACAAGTGGTAATACATCAGCCAGTGAAAGACACTGAGAGACAGGGAAAAAAAAGCCTTATGATACAGGTTAGGTTCTATTATTATTTTATTATATTACCGGATTCTGCCAAACTAAGTAAAAATCAATTTCTATAATATTAGAATTAACCACAGATTTAGAGATTCTGTCTCACAGAGCAGTATAGAACAGCTAGACAGTCTTATTCCAGAGGTATACCCATCTCAGTAAACAATTAAAATTAGTCTACTGCAGTACATGACTGTATCCACTCAAAAGTAACAGTATCTTTCAGAAACAATGAACAAATAGCTCCTAGGCAAAAGAATGAATGGTTGAACATTCATCAATTAACTAAAAGTATTACCAACACTGTAAGTTGTCTGTACGGCATGTTTCATTTCTTAATACAATAGAGAAAGTTGTCTGTACAGCATGTTTCATTTCTTAATACAATAGAGCAAGCCCTGGTGAACAGAAGGAATAGCTGAATCAAACGACCCAGTCTCTCTAACTGGGGTATAGCCAATAAGTAGCTATCTAAGTGACCTTATTAACTCTCCCTTATTAACTTTCCCACCAAGGCCCATTATTTCTCTAAAGGCAGAACAAAGGGAACAGAAAATCACTGTAAGCTGGACGACTATTTCAAAATTTAAGCCAGCTAGAGTTGAATTGTCTAGTTTCTGTCTGCTAGAGTTCTTTACTGGCATTAAAATACTATGAGTACAAATCCATTTTTCCTAAACCTGCTTCTCCAACAATGGCATTTATTAGGCTAGGAAAAAACAAAAAAAAAAACTCATGCTCAAACAAGTGCAGCAAAATAATGAAGATGTAAAACAAAACAAAACAAAACAAAAACAAAAACAAAAAAAAACTACTGGAAAATTCCTTCTTCAAAATCTAAATGATGACCTGATGCGCAAATAAACCATTATATAGTAACTCCAGTGAGTATGTATCAATCTTGGAGCACCAAAATCTATTCAAGAGAACACCGTCTTAAATTTATAGATACACATTTTTTAAAATCTGCTCCCCCTTAAACTTATAGTTTTAAATAAGAGGGCCCAGTGACTCCCTCCCCATTAAAACCTGCTTATTCCTATGGTCTTTTTTTCTTTTCTTTTCTTTTCTTTTTTATTTTTACTTCTTTTTACACTGCCATAGAAACTTCTGCATTTGTAACCTTCAAATCAGAGTCAGCCTCTAAATGCCACCATCATTGACCTACAATATTCTAAGAAAGGGGTGTAAGTCAGGGGTTGGCAAACTACAAAACTACTTTGCTCGTTGCCTACTTTGTAAATAAATTTTTACAGTAAAAAATTTACTAGAATACAGCTATACTATTCGTTTTCAAACCATCTACAGACAGTTCATACTACAACGGCAAGGCTGAGTCTGCAACAGAGCCCATAAGGCCCACCAAGTCATATTTATGTTTTGGCCTTTTAAGAAAATTTTGCTATCCTTCACCTAAATAGCAACATTTAAGTGAATTTAACCAAGGTTTCAGGGAGATTTTTTCAAGGTTTTAATAATTTCTAAATCAAAGTTTTAGAGAAATGATATCCTCATTTGTTTCATTACCACACTTCAACCTCACACTATTCTTAGAAGCACATACTGGTTTTTAAAGTATGATATTGAGATACATTTTATAATCCACGGTATTAGACAGTCACTATCAGCCAAGTAGCAACCATGACAAAGTCAAATAAATATTTTCCACTAGCACTCTCTGTTAAGATAAAAAAATATTAGCATCCATGTATCTTAGATTCCATGAATATAGTAAACAAGAAAAAAAGAATGACAGGAGTGGGAACATTATTCTGAAGTAGAATAAAAATAACTGATGGATATTGTGGAAACATTTTTTTTTAATGTGAATGTAAGAATTATTAGAAAATAATGCATGTGAAATTTGTTCTGCAACTTGAAGGCCTGGAAGTATTAGAGAAATAATACTTCTTTTAATCCATTCTGACATGTTAGAAGAATGCAAAAATAGCTCTTCAAATTCTACAGAACTAAATGGTCCAACTCCTTAAGTCTGTGCAATGGCATAACAGTCTGAACAAAAATACCCGTAAGTTCAGTTTTTAAATTTGAGGGAATTTCTTGATGGGATGCACTGAAGGAAACATTATTTTTGCACCATTCCTGTCACAAATAAATAACCTAACTCGAATCATGAGGAAACATTAGATAAAACCAAATTGCTGAATACTGGAGCAGAAAGTTTTCATTTTTGTCTTGGCTAAGATGAACATTTTGGGATAATGACAAAATCTGAATTAGGACTGCAGTTAGATATACCACCGTAAAAATATTAACTTCTTGATTTTGATCATTATAAACATAATTATATTATAGATAGACACTGAAGTAGGGGTAAAAAGGCATTGTGTCATCATTTCTGTACCTTATTCTTCAATGGTTTAGAACGAAAAATAATTATGTTTGTATGTAAATGTGTACATATAAACATAAGCAAGGAAAGAAAATGATAAAGCAAATTAGAGATAAAATATTAACAACTGGGGAACCTGGATGAAGTGTATATAGGAGTTCTTCATACTATTAATTGTGAATTAATACAGAATTTTAAATTTTCTGTAAATTTAAAATTATTTCAAAATAAGAAGTTAAAAAATGGATGCAATTTTAAGAAACATGATTATGTTCAATATAAAATACTGAACAGCTGGGACGCCTGGGTGGATCAGTTGGTTAAGTGTCCAACTTTGGTTCAGGTCATGATCTCACGGCTTGTGAGTTCAAGCCCCATGTCGGGCTCTGTGCTGATATCTCAGAGCCTGGAGCCTCTTCAGATTCTATGTCTCTTTTTTTTTTTTTTTTTTAATTTTTTTTCAACGTTTTTTATTTATTTTTGGGACAGAGAGAGACAGAGCATGAACGGGGGAGGGGCAGAGAGAGAGGGAGACACAGAATCGGAAGCAGGCTCCAGGCTCGGAGCCATCAGCCCAGAGCCTGACGCGGGGCTCGAACTCACAGACTGCGAGATCGTGACCTGGCTGAAGTCGGACGCTTAACCGACCCTCCCCTGCTCACATTGTCTCTCAAAAATAAATAAACATTAAAAAAAAATAATAATAAAATATTGAACAGTTAATTCTAAGAGATTAGCTTATGTATTTTTAACTTTATTAAGGCAAATTATATCTCCCAGAATTATTTTAAAGTAAATTCCTTATATATAATTATTTCAGTATAAATCTTTACAAGATAAGGACTCTTAAGAAGAAAAAAAAAACTCAATGCTATTGTCATACCTAAAAAAATTAACAATATGAATATATTCCTAAGTGAGAAATACAATGCAAATACCTGCCAAAATAAGTGGTTGAATAATAGCTGGATTACTTACCCAGTCATATCCTAAAATAAGTTTTACTAAATGTTTCGGAGGGCATTAACATAAAAATATGTGAAATCTGTGGCAGAATAAAAAGACAGCAATTATCACTAAATCTATCCTTCTAGCTTAGAAATAATGACTATGGTAAAAAATGTTAATATTTCCTGTGTCTCAACACATATTTTAATATGTAATCCAAGTTCTAAAACCAAATCTGCTCCATAATACTGGAAAGAAAAGTTTGAATGCTGTGCATTTATTTTAAAAGGCCATCAAAATATCAACTGCCCACCAAATACACAGTTTAAGTCTTCTCTTTTTAAAGGTTACCAGGAACCCAATGTAGAATTGTAGAATCCTCAATTTTGAAGGAAAAAAAAAAAAGAGAGAAATCTATCCTCTTTTGTGGGCTAACTCAACTATTTGGAGGCAACACATTTTTAAACTGTTAAACTGCTAGATCTCAGAAAATTTGGAGAAATGAAAGACCTTGAAGATTAGGATTCTATCAACATGAAAAACTGAGAAAGGGACTTTTCATAGTTAAAAATCAGTAAGTGCTTCTCTAAGTCTCATCCATCAATTAAATATAAACAAGGAAGTATTTCTAAAGAAAACAAATAAAAACTTTCAGAGTAAAGAATTCTAAAAATTAGTTTATTATTCTCTTCGCCTGAAGAGATTTTATGATGGATGTCCTTAATCAGTGCATATCACTGAGGATGCAGCAATTAAGAGTGTTAATTTCAGAGTTACTTTCTGTAAAGCTGGCACTAAGATACACATACCAATAGTGAGATTATAAACTAATAAACTAGGTATCTGACTTTCTTTAAAGTCAGATTTAACACCTTTTGGGTTTAATAAAAAAAACCCTTAAAATATACTTAAAGATTTTTTCCTCTTTCTTCTACTGCCTAAAACTGTAGCATTAGCTCAAACTGATTCTAAAATAAAATGACTTTAAAAAGAAATACCCTGGAAATATCTAACAAAGAATGTAAAAATCTAAGGAGAAATTAAAAGATTAAACACAAAACAGCAACTGTATTTTAATTCAAAAGTAACTCATGCAATGAGAAATCATACAATGGGAATCAAAATCTTCTTTAAGAAGGAACATAATTATACTCATTTTCTTCTTAATACTAAAACGTATTTGATATAAGAAAGACTACTTTAAATTATAGTTCTATGTTCATTTCGTTCTTAAACAGTTTAAAGGAAAAGTTTAAGTATTTCCATAGTGGGAAAACACATTGGTCTCATTATTAAACATTCATTCACATGGGGAAAAAAAAGACACATTTAAACAAGGGAAAACAATTTGCTGGTTTTACCAGGTAAGTGCCTGAGCTAAGGGTTTGAAATTATACCTCATTAGCACTTGAACTTTTTTAAATAATTTGATTCTGTTGTAATATATTTATCTCAATACGAGTTTGAATACAGTTTGTAAAATAAATCAAATGCCACATATTCTGGGCTTGCTAATGTCACAAATGATCAGAAATCTACTATTTTGCTTCACTGAAGATTAAGACTGTAGTTAAACCTTTTCTCTCAATAGTATGCCAACACTACTCTACAGGTAATTCACACATAATCATAGCATTATTACTTACATCATCACTCTGCTGGGCTTCTTGCATTACAAATTCTCGGACCATAGATGGACTAAACTCTACTAGATAAGAAAATATATCTGTAGCTGCTGATCTAACTTGCAAATCATCCATGCCCTAATAAAAGGAAAATTAGGTTACTTAGAGACTTAACAAAAACTGTGCTGTGTTCCTTTTCTTTCCCAAATCTATACACACCAACTTTTTGGAATTAGACATTGTACTGGATTCAAAATGTATAATCTCTCCATCCTATACTTCCTTTTATTTTACAAATATAAAAAACTTTTAAGCAGCTCAATGATTAGTTTGTGCCAGTTTTTACCACCACGAAGATAAATATTCAGGGAATTTAAATGTAAGAATCAACATGGGATTATAAAGAAATACTTTACAAATACTGTACAGAAATTTTTTTCGATTTAAATATATGCAAAATGTGAATGATGTTACCTAGTTAAGACTCCATAACTTTCCAGAATCCATCATTGGTCCTGGATTTATTTGCCAGTACTCTTTAGTAACTGATTCTTTTATGACTCTCCTAATAGAGGATGCTTTTGAAAATACTGGGTATTTTCACTCTTTTTCCACAACTTAGTTTTCTAAGGTACTGATCCATAACATGAAGGATACATGACTCGTAAGTTACAAAATCTCCCAAGTGATTCTGAACACATTCCCTAACGCAGCAGTTCTCCAAGTGTTGTCCAGGGAATCCTGGTGAGGTGTCCAACACCCTTTTCAGGAACCACATGAAATTAAAAACTATTTTCATAATAATAAATAATCCTAGGGCATTATCAGCCCTTTTCACTCTCAGTATATCACAAGTATAGTGGGGTTTTCCAGAGGCTATAAGACGTATGATATCACAACAAATTAAATGCAGAAGTTGCTATGAGAATCTAGCTGTCTTCTGTTAAACCAAATGTTAAAGAGATTGCCAAAAAAAAAAAAAAAAAAAAAAAAAAAATAAAATGCCACTCTTCCACTAAAATGTTTTGTTCTGAAAAATTATTTTTATAAGTTATATTATTTATGTTTATCATTTTAAAATGAAATAAATATTTTTAATTTTTCATACAATACCAATGGATAAAAATCATAAACAGATATATATGAGAACCACTGCCCTAACCCATATGGCAGAATGAGCTGCCTTGGTCCAGTCTGCCCTTACTCTACTCTCACTGGTCTAAAAAGGAAA